>NC_080176.1:2110608-2223108 GCF_950295315.1 Erinaceus europaeus
TTAAATTAGTCCAATAAATCTCCCGTCTTACAGTCTACCTGCCACTACTTACACTAATGTGTGTATGTGTGTGTGTCTAATGTGTACTAATGTCTGAGAGGCATCTCTATAACTATGTGTACATACATTGGTCACCTTTGTCCCCAACCTTAACTATTCATTACAGAGCACCCGCCAGCTATTCAGAGACATCATTCTTCACTGACTGACAACTGTAAATCTGACTGAAACAAATTAAAAACATCATCAATGTAGAGAGGTGAGAGTTTTTTGCCTCTTTGAGTCAGCTTGTGTGAGTACAGAGCCTCCAGACAATTAGAAGGATGCTTTGATACCTCTTTCAAGCTATTTTCGGAAGCCCGGTGTTTATGCTAAGAGAGCGAGAGATCTCACCTCGGAGAAACAGGGAATTGGGTAGTTTGCAGTTGTGAGAACAACAAAGTTAGCATTCAATTAACTTCCATCACAAGATTTATACTAATCATTAAGCAAAAGTTGTCTTCGGTTCAGTTTCAGGAAATTGAACAATACCCTCACGAAGAAAAAGACCCTTTAAAAATTAAGCAATAATTATGGCGTGTTTGCAAAACGAGGTCTATCTTTGGTATCTTGAATTTCTTGGCTATGTAATTTGCATATGCATTAAACTCTGTGGGAAATTGGAAAGCAATTCGGAATTCAACAATTAAAAGATACAAATTAAAATTGTTAGCATTAACTTAAAGTTTATTGCTGGTGCAATGCTCTTGGATGGAAATGAACCCTGATCCTATAGCCATCTTGCTCTTAGAAGGCCAGCCCAGTCCAGCTGCATCTCCAGTTGAGTCGCTGGCTTTGCCGGCTTTGATATGGATAAAAACTCTCTCTCAACAAACATCAACATATATGGCTCCAGGTTTATTCTGTTCATCCAAAGAAAAGTTGGGTCATGTCTCTGGTGTTCAAAAGAACTTCTATCTCCTCCAACATCTTTAAATGCTGGGGGTGGGGATGCTAGGGTGCTCTGACTTGAAGCTAATAGAAAGAGCAGCTACCTCTTTACAAATCTGAGCCCAAGCGTGCCGTCCAGAGAGTGCTCCTGCGTCCTTTAATCCCCTGCGTCCATTAATCCCCGCATGTTCCTCAGTATAAGCCATGCCTATATGAGGACAGCGGGCATGGGTGCATTTACAGAGTCAGCACAGAGCACAGAAGCTTTCCTCCTGATAGGCTAAGAGCAGGGCGGGGAAGATAGCACAGTGGTTATGCAAAAATTTACATGCCTGAGGCCCCCAAAATCCCAGGCTCACCATAAACCAGAGCCTACATCCAAGTTACTGAGTGACTTAGTAAGTGAAATGCTTACTGAACATTATAGGTGCTTCTGTTAAACAAGTGAATGTGGACAGGTGGGTAAAAAGAAAGATGGACCCATAGGTGACAGAGAGAGTAGAATGTCTGACAGGCAGACCAAAGAGACCGTGCCACTAAAAAACAGGAAAAAAACGGGGGCCAGGCAGTAGCACAGCAAGCTAAGTGTACATGGCGTGAAGCACAAGGACTGAAGTGAGCATCCCGGTTCGAGCCCCCGGCTCCCCACCTGCAGGGGAATCAAGCAGTGAAGCAGGTCTGCAGGTGTCTGTCTTTCTCTCCCCCTCTCTGCCTTCCCCTCCTCTCTCCATTTCTCTTTTTTTCTATCCAACAATAAGGACAGCAATAACATTAATAACAATAGTAATAACAACAGGGGCAACAACAAAAAAAAAAGGGGGGGAGAGGAGAAATTAGCCTCCAAAAACAGACACCGAGTCCCAGCGACAACCCTGGAGGCAAAGAAAGAACAAGAAAGAAGAAAACAAAGCACATTGCATGACTGCTCTAGGCTAGTGGCGATGATTCCATGGATTGCTTTTGACTGAAACACAGGAGGTTGGGACAGACGTCCCCGTGCTCACCGTGCAGAGCGTGCTTAGAGCAACGGAGCATCAGGAACTCCCAGGCATTATCCTGGGCGAGTCTGAAAGGATTAGGATGCAATCAACTGTCCCCCACGCTCTCGCTAATTGCAGAAGCTCAGGTCACTGATGGTCCTTCAGAGTGCCTGGGGCCATCAACACGGGGACCAATTATCAAGGCAAGTCTACAAGTTTAGATTTCTAGGCTATAAATACAGTCCCAGAGGGGACAAGTGGACAGCAGTTCACAAGCTTCAGGCTCCTAGGAACTAGGATATTTTCATATATATATGTGTGTGTGTGTGTGTGTGTGTATACATACATACATACATATATATATATATATATATATATATATATATATATATATACACATATATATTCTAATGATTGGGTGGCTGACACAGAGAGGGGTGGAGAGAAGCACAGGCAGTAGCTGTGTGGAGACAGCTCAGGGAGTAGGGCACATGACTTTCGGGCCTCAGGCTACACCGCAGCCCCCATTAGCAACACTCTCAGCTCCCTCTCTCAAGAAAATAAACTAGCAAAATACCACAGGAGAAGCCTGGCTTCTGCTACCAAACCCTCCTCTGCTGTTGGCGCCTGCAAGAGCATCCTCTGGGTGGGAGTCTTGAGAGTCTCTCTCTCTCTCTCTCTCTCTCTCTCTCTCTCTTCTCTCTCGGGCTGATCACACATCATCACCACCACAAAGTTCATCCCCTTCCCTGAATCTGCTCACCCTGGAACAACACCGCCTCCTCCCACACGCCTTCAGAGATGATGTGCCCTGTAATCAATACAGGTTTGTCTAATGCAAATAATCCCCTTTGGCTAATTGATTCCATCACGTCTAATGCGGATGCGAAAAGCTAGGCTGCAGGAGAAACAGCCTTGGGAGTGAATTGAGGTATTAGCCTGCATTACAAATGACAGACTAAGCGTGTTCTGATGCTTATAAACTTTCCACTTAACCAAAAGAGAACTGCAGTCACTTGTCAGATCATCAGTATAGGTGTATGCACATATTATCTGTATGTTATGTATGTGGGTATGCCATGTGTCTGTGTAAATACAGAGAATTAAAACAAACAAAAAGTGGAGAGCACAACCACAAGGAGGAAACCAAGAATCCAGTCCTGCTCCATGCAAGTACCAGCGCAGAGATGGCTGAGTAGAGTTGGAAATGTTCTTTTGAGAACTTTTGCTTCTTCGATAAAATCTCTTCACCTTTGCCCTAAAGTAGATTTTGATCAATGTCTGAAAGCAAACAGTTACATGTAATTTAGCCAGTCACATACATAAATGTCTCCAGCCTCACCGAATACATATTTTAGAAAGCCTGCTGCCCTCAGGTTTAATGAAACCCTGCCCACCTTCAGTGCAGGAGGAGAGCTGTGTGTCTATGTGCTAATGCTCTCAAAAGCCAGGGTGCTGACTCCCACGGAACTGAGCTGAAAACAGCAAGCAGCAGCAGCTAAAGACAGAGGTCAAATGGACTTTCTGTGCCTGACCATGGAAAGCATTCAGTTCATTGGAATGGCTTGTTGGGAATTCTTGGGAATTACTGTCTCCCAATAAAAGCAGGAATCTTTCTGGAGGAGAGGCGAAAAAGAGATGAAGCAGGCCACAGCACTTGCCAGAAGCTACCACATCCGGCTTCACTATGCCAGGGTCTGCATCGGATTTGCTTGGTTTGGGGCTTCTTGTGTGTGTGTGTTTGTTTTTTCTTCTCTTCATTAAGGAGGACTGCAGGGGGGGGGGGAGAGAGAGAGAGAGAGAGAGAGAGAGAGAGAGAGAGAGAGAGCTGCTGTTTACCTAAAAGAGGTGGAGTTTCCCATGAATTCCCACAAGCCACTCCAATGAACTGAATGCTTTCCATGGTCAGGCACAGAAAGTCCATTTGACCTCTGTCTTTAGCTGCTGCTGCTGCTTGCTGTTTTCAGCTCAGTTCCATGGGGGTTAGCACCCCGGCTTTTGAGAGCATTAGCAGCACACAGACACACAGCTCTCCTCCTGCACTGAAGGTGGGCAGGGTTTCAGTAAACCTGAGGGCAGCAGGCTGCTAGGCTAGCTCTGTTCTCTGCAGTTTAACCTTACAGTGCAAGCACGAGCACCTTATTTCCTTCTCGGAATTCCTCAGACCAGAAAGGAGCTTCCTGTGGCTCCCTGCTCCGGCCAGCCCCCCCAGCCCAACTCCCAGACTACCCTCATTGCGGGCGGAGAGCATTTCAACAGGTGTCAAGAGCAGCTAACATGTGCCGAGGCCTGTTTGTTAAACTCTGCTGATGGAGGCAGATTGGCGAAACCCTGCCAAGTAATGAAACCACATACTTCTTCTTCAGCTGCCTCAGCCCCCTCCTGCATCCTGTCTGTCCTCCTTCCATCAAATCACTTAGGTACTTATTGGCTACTATCAATACAAGATGAGAGGCATTTGTTTCATCCCTGAGAGGCATTCTGGGAAGAGCACTGGGGTATTGCTTCCCAAGCATTTTGGGAACGTTCCCACAAGCTTGCTATCCAACACACAGGCTGGCCTCCGAGCGCACCCTCGCCCCCAATCTGCCATCCCACACCCCCCCCACGCACCCACTCCACGGAGGAGGTTGACTGCAACACACAGGAAACACTCCACACATTAGCCACCGTGCGCAGATGCTAAAGAGAGCAGACTGCAGTGAGGATACCACTCAGCTGAGCGGGATGGAACAGCCCCCCTCAAGCCTCCCCATGTCCAGGTGTGTCCCGTGAGCCTTGCCTGGAATAGAAGATCAAGAAGAGCCACACCTGTCCCCAGCCACACTTGTGGGTGTCTCTTTGTTTCCCTTTTCCTGTTCCTGTTAGTTCTTCTTCTTTCTTGGCACTAGGGAGTGAATCCAGGTTAAGTGGATCCTCCTCCTTTATTTACTTTGAAAGAGAAAGAGGGAGAGGAAGGGAAGGAGAGAGGAAAAGGGGGCGAGGAAGAAAGGGACGGGGAGAATGGCAGACAGGGAGGGGAGGAGAAAGGGAGGAGGAGAGAGGGAGAGGAGGAGGGGGTTGGGGAGGGGGAGAGGGGGGAGGGGGAGTGGGAGAGCGAGTAAGGAAAGACGCCACAATTATGGCGGTTGTCTTTGGGAAGTGGGAAGGTGGGAACACAGAGCCTGGTGGTAGGTTCAGTGTGGAACGAGACCCTGTAATCTTAGGAATCTGTGAGCCACTGTTAATCACGATGAGCAGAGTCTGGGGCGGCCTAGACTGTCCCCAGCTGTGACCACAGATCACAAGCTCAGACCGACCGACAGGGGCTTGGCGGTCACACAGGCTCCTGTGCTAAATATGAACAGACATGGGCTCTGGGTCAGATGGATGAGGTTTACAGTTAATGGTATTTCTATACGTTGCTCATGTTTGGGGGCAAACAGAGCTAGTTTCTAGTTCTGTTTTCAACCCTGACACCATCTTCCCAGAAAATACTTTTAGTCCACCTGCATGTTAGCTATCAGCCTCAGGCAAAAATGACTAGAGGTATGGGTCCTATGGAACGTACCTCAAGTAGACTGCCTAGCTTCTTCCCACAGGAAGAGCCCTAGTTTCACTTCTCTATTCTGACCTTTGGGTTCCTGTTTATTGAACAATTTGCTTTATGTCTGACTGCCTTTCAGCCACCAGGCTGCAGATGCTACCATGATGCCATCCTGACTTCCCTGGGTAGACAACCTCACCCATGTGTCCTGGAACCCCCCCCCTCCCCAGAGCCCTGCCCCACTAGGGACAGACAGAGACAGGCTGGGGGTGTGGATCCACCTGCCAACACCCACGTCCAGTGGAGAAGCAGTGACAGAAGCCAGACCTCCCACCTTCTGCTCCCCATAAAGAATTTGGGCCCATGCTTCCAGAGGGGTAAAAAACAGGGAAGCTTCCAATGCAGGGGAGGGGACATGGGACTCTGGTGGTGGGAACTGTGTGGGATAGTAACCCTGTTATCTAACAATCTTGTTGATCATTATTAAATCATTAATAACTTTCTTTAAAACTCAACAAACCAACAAACAAATGCATATGTAACTAGGGCCCAGGGAGCAGAGCCAGCCAGTAAGGCCCCACCTAGGAGGACCCCAGCAGGAGGCTCCAGGCTGGCTCAGCTGTGACCACAGGACCTGGGGCACTTCACACACCAGTCACAGGTGGCACAAGGCTTATCTGACAGAGGAAGGAGTTTGCTGCATAGTTCCAGGTCAAAGAAGAAACACATATTTTGCTTTTGGAAAGATGCATTCTGTCATGCTTGCACACTGACCCTGCAGGAGGCAAGCCCAAGAGTTCCCAGGCTCAATCCCATAAGCTCTGTGCTGAGCAGTGCCCTGGACTCTCTCTCCCATGAAAATACAGAAATCATTCAAAATAGATCAGATTTAGGAGTCGGGCGGTAGCGCAGCGAGTTAAGCACAGGTGGCGCAAAGCACAAGGACCAGCGGAAGGATCCCGGTTCCAGCCACGGCTCCCCACCTGCAGGGGAGTCGCTTCATAGGCGGTGAAGCAGGTCTGCAGGTGTCTGTCTTTCTCTCCCCCTCTGTCTTCCCCTCCTCTCTCCATTTCTCTCTGTCCTATCCAACAATGATGACATCAACCACAATAATAACTGCTTCTTCTTCTTCTAGTGTTTACCAATAATAACTGCTACAACAATGGAAACAACAAAAAAAGGAAATAAATATTTTTTTAAAATAGATCAGATTTGTCACAACCCCCTTGGAAGACTGTATGGAGAGCCCCTAAACAAATAAAAATGGAACTGCCTTATGATCCAGCTAGCAATCCCACTCACTCTTAGGCATTTCTGCAGTGGAAACTCCAACACTAATTACAAGGAACATATACACCCCTGTGTTCACAGCTGCATTACACACAACAGCCAGAAAGTGGGAAGCAGCGTAGATGCGCATCAACAGATGACTGGCTGGAGAAGTTAGCAAATATATACTCCATGGAATACTACCCTGCAATCAGAAAGGGGATATTATGTCCTTTGGGACAAAATGAATGGAACTCGAGGTGATTATGCTTAGTGAAACAAGTAAAGAGGTAAGAGACAACTCCCAGAATGTTTCAGTCAGATGTGGAATCTAGAGATCTGATCAGCATGAACTTGCCAAAAAGAAAATAAAAAAAAAATCCAAACATAACAGAAGCAAGAAAACTGTGAGACTTGTGGAAACTCCAGTGGTGACCTTTGGGAGGTGGGAGTATGGGGACAAAGAACCTGGGTGGTGGTGTGGTGGGAAGCCGTACATTATCATCTTAACAAACTGTCGATAACAAACACAAGTATTTAAAAAAAGTAACTCAGGCAGCCAGGCGGTGGTGCACCTAGTTAAGTGCACACACACTATAGTGTGCAAGGATCCAGGTTCAAGCCCCTGGTCCCCATTTGCAGGGGGAAAGCTTTACTAATGGTGAAGCAGGCTGCAGGTGTCTGTCTGTCTCTCTCTCTCTCTCTTCCCTTCACATCTCATTTTCTCTCTGGCTATATCAATAATACATTTTTTGAAAATATATTTTTATGTATTTATTTTCCTTTTTATTCCCCTTGTTGGTTTTATCAATGTTGCGGTTATTGTTGTTGTCATTGCTGTCATCATTGTTGGAGAGGACAGAGAGAAATGGAGAGAGGAGGGGAAGGCAGAGAAGGGGAGAGAAAGACAGACACCTGCAGACCTGCTTCACCACCTGTGAAGTGACTCCCCTGCAGGTGGGGAGCGGGGGGCTCGAACCAGGATCCTTATGCTGGTCCTTGGTGCTTTACCCCAAGTGCGTTTAACCCGCTGCGCTACCGCCTGACTCCCTGCCCTTGTTATTATTGTTGTTGTTATTGATGTCATTGTTGTTGGACAGGACAGAGGGAAATGCAGAGAGGAGGGGAAGACAGAGAGGGGGAGAGAAAGACAGACACCTGCAGACCTGCTTCACCGCCTGTAAAGCGACTCCCCTGCAGGTGGGAGCCAGGGGAGCTCGTTTTGAGCCCTGTGTGCTTAAGCCACTGTGCTCCAGCCAGACTCCCAATAATATATATTTTTAACGTTTTAAAACATAAATAACTAAACATAGATTTATTTTATATAATCCATAGGAGAGAGGGAGAAGCCAGAGGGAGAAGCCAGAGTATGGCTTTGGCGCCCAGGGATCCAGCCGGAGGTCCCAGGCTTGCAAGTCTGGAGATGCACCAGCTCAGCTGTTTTCCTGAGCACAGGAAGTGAGAATTTAAACCCAGGCTGTCACTTGGCAAAGAGGGTGTGATGTCCCCTGACAGACCTCTGTCACTCCAAGATTCACCCACGGGCTGTCCTCTGACTGCTGCCCTTCTCTGGCCCTGTCCACGCTCCATGGAGGGACAGCATGTCCCTCCCCTCTTAGCCCACGGACAGTGTATCCCCTCCTCCAGGGCCAGACCCCTCCATGCTTTGGAATGAAGACCTCTCTCTCAGAGACCCATTGCCACACCTCTCCCCCCCCCTCCAGGGATTTATAATTAAGCCTCTGAGAAATTAAGAAATTAATATGGAAGTTGCCGTGCTGCCAATACTTTTTTTTTTTCTTTTTTGCCTCCAGGGTTATTGCTGGGGCTCCTGCCTGCACTATGAACCCACCGCTCCTGGAGGCCATTTTCCCATTTTGTTGCCCTTGTTGTTGTGCTTGTTAGAGTTGTTATTGTTGTCACAGCTGTTGCTGTTGTTGGACAGGACAGAGAGAAATGGAGAGAAGAGGGGAAGACAGAGAGGGGGAGAGAAAGACAGACACCTGCAGACCTGCTTCACTGCTTGCAAAGCCACCTCCTGACGGTGGGGAGCCCGGGGCTCGAACCAGGATCCTTACACTGGCCCTTGCGCTTTGCTGCACTAACCCACTGCACTACCACTGGACTCCCATTGCCAATACTTTCATTATCCTTTAATTTACTGGCAGCATTCTCTCGCACAATGCAGAGCTGCTTACAGGGCTCTGAAAAGCTGAAGCAAGCATTTCCTTTTCATCTGCTGTAATCCTATTAACAACAACAACAACAAAAAAGCCAGCAAGTCTGTAGACCAGACTCAGCAAAAAGATAATTAGATCACTCTGGATCTCTCAGGCCACACCCTCCCCAAGGTTTAGCAGGGGTCCCCTTCATAATTCTCCATTTCCCTCCTGACTTGTCTCCAGCTGAAGAAGTGATGCTGCACTAGACTCAGTGGACAGAGGGGCTGAGGCTCCCACTGGCGAAGTTACCCAGACTTCAGACACAGAATGGAGCAGTGACAGGCCCTGCAAGGGGAGAGCTAGGGGGGTGCCGGGTGGCAGAGGGGACAGCTGACACCTGGGCTCAGGAAACAGGCCCACTGACACCACTGCCAGCAGCCTGAGAGATGGCATGGGATGGCGATGGTGTGGGCATCTCATGGAGGGCAGTTAAGAAGCTACAGCTTTCTTTTCATTGACTGGCTTGAGTTATTTGTTTATTTATTGCCTCCAGGGTTAATGTTGGGACTTGGTCATGGCACTACCAGTCCATGGCTCCTGGAAGCCATTTTTTCCATTTATTATTGGACAGGACAGAGAGAAATTGAGAGGGAAAAGGGAGATAGAGAGAGAGATAGAGAGAGATAGAGATAGAGAGAGAGAGAGAGACATCTGCAGTCCGGCTTTACCTCTTGTGAAGCTTCCCCACTGCAGGTGGGGAGCTGGGATCTTGAACCTGGATCCTTGTGAGGGTCCTTGAGTGCTTAACTGGGTGTGCTACTGCCAGGCTCCTGGAAACTAACTTTTTGAGAGAGGGTAAGGGGTGAGGGGAATGGATAGCATAGTGGTTATGCAAAGAGATGTTCATAATCATACCTGAGCTTCCAAAGTCCCAGGTTCAATCCTCAACCTCAAGCATCACTATAAGCCAGAGTTGAGCAGGACTCTGCCCTACTCATTAAAATAAAACAAAATAGTTTTTTTTTAAAAGTGTGTGAGGACTTTTAAAGTTATTTCAGTCAGTAGTGAGTTGGTAGAAAATCGTGGACTCTCTGGTCCTAGACACATAAGTGAATGGAGGGGAGGGACCTTGTAGGGGACCCTTCAGAGGGAGTTTGTCCTGCTGCTGCCTCAGCTGCTCCATGAGGTTGTCCATGTCCAAGTCTCAGCATGCTCAGGAATCATGTCTATGGCCCCACCATCATGACACTGACAATAAAGGAAGAGAAAAAGGCACAGGACAAACCTCAACACCAGCGAGGGACATGTTCCCATCAGCCCCTGCAAATTCCCTGCAACGTCTCCAAGGACCAGGCCTCGCCATGTGGCCATTCAGCCCATGGTGCTGGGGAGCCAGAGACGACCCGAACTGCCCCTGCGGCTACAGACAGACTATGACCCACATAGTCAACAACTGCCACCTCTCCAGATTCAAAGGAGGTCTCGAAACTTTACATCAGGCTCAACCTGACGCTGTTGACTGGCTACGGAAGAAGGGCAAACGCTAGAAGAAGAAGGGAGCCCTAAACACATGCCAACCCCAGCAAACATGGGGTGCCTGCAAGCACTAGGCAGCGGTGAGGGTCTCCCAGAGATCTGGGATCCTTCTGCTTTTCTGAGTCTCCACCATAGCCCTCTCTGCAGAACCCCACTAGGGAGCCCACCCCCCACTGCTTCTGTGGACCCCCAGGGGGACTGGGCTTCTGAAACTCTAAGCTAAGGTGTCACACCCTTTTTCTACCGTGGTTTAGCCCAGCAGCCTGTTTTTCTAAGATGCTGCACTGTGGGTGGTAAATAGCTTAAAGGTTCTTCTTCTTTTAGCATTTGCCCTTCTTCGGTAGCCAGTCAACAGCGTCAGGTTGACTATGTGGGTCGTTGACTATGTGGGTCATAGTCTGTCTGGAGCCGCAGGGGCAGTTCGGGTCGTCTCTGGCTCCCCAGCGATGGAACATAGCGGCGCACCGGCCATGGCCTGTTCGATAGCGATTGAGGAGGGCCCAGTCATAATGTGCTAGGTCAAAGCCAGGTGGACGCTTGCAGGGGTCTGTGATGAGGTGTTTGTTCTTTACCTCAGCTGACTGCCAACTCTGTTTCCAAGAGTCTGGAACAGAGAAGTTCAGTGTAGGCGTAGGAGACCAGATTGGATGACTCTCCTGCCTGAGGCTGCAAAGTCCCAGGGTCAATCCCCTGTACCACCATAAACCAGAGCTGAGCAGTGCTCTAGTAAAAAAAGAAAGAAGGAAAAGGAAAAAGCTAGAAGCTGCACTGAATCTACTTGCAGATATTGATCACAGCCCCTCACTCAATAGCCAGGTAAGTGGGGGGGGGGGGTGGCAGGAGCTGTAAATCACCAATATCTCTTCCTCCAGAACTTTCCTTCCAACAGAATTCAGGGCTGCTACTGTGCTGGGCGCTGCTCAGACCCAACTAACATGCTCATAATTGCACTAACAGGGGCTCTTGACTGAACCAGACTATTAGATCCTGGTGTTTAATCATACAGTGCCTTACAGAGTCCCACAATGTTTTATTTTTCCAGACTATTTTACTGCTATTCACACTTTAAAGAGGGGGCACTGAGAGCAGGAAAGGTCAAACTTTGGGCCTTCCAAATGCCACTCAGGGTGGAGCTGAGGCCCAGGCTGGGGGCAGGGGTGTGAGAGACTCAGGAGTGGGGGTGTGGAGGCCCTGGGGCACAGCCCTTCCCGGTTTGGTTTTATTGGAGTCCTTTGTAATGATGCTTCCAGCTCTCCAAGAACTTCTGCATAATGTCCTGGGGTCAGAAGGCCATGGGAGTGTCAGAGAAAAGTCAAGGCTTGCCAGAGGGCTCTTGAAACTGAATCCCACCCCTCCCCGCCCCCCAACCCCCAAGAGAGTCTGGCACCCAGGCTCCCTCTCCCTGCAAATGTCATCTGAGCATCAGTCAGGCCAACAGCCCACAGGACAGCAGCATGTGAAGGGGGAACAGAGGGCGGAGGGCAGCTGCAGAGATCAAATCCTGCTTTTAACTCACTGTGTGACCTAAGGCATCCAATTAAAATTCACAAACCTTGGCTTCCAGGTCCTTGAAATGGAATCCCCAAGAGGTTTTCATGGAGACCAGAATGTGGGAAATGGCTGACAGGGATAACAGCAAAGGGAGTGGAAGAGAGGGCCAGGGCATAGCCCATCAGGTAGGCCACATGCCAACCCAGCTCCAGGGGTCCTGAAACTCAAGGCAGAAACTCCGTGGGTGGTGGAGTGGTGTTGTGGCGTCTCTCCTTTCTGTCTGTTTTGCCCTTTCTTCTAGCTTCCTATTTCTCTAAAATAATGAGTGAAAGGGGGGCAGGTGATACACCTGGTTGAGTGCATGCACTACACTGCACACGGACCTGGGTTCAAGCCCCCATCCCCACCAGCAGACGGGAAGAAGCTGCATGAGTAGTGAAGCAGTCCTGCTACTGTCTCCCTCCCCTTTCATTTTTTCTCTGCCCTATCATATAATGATTAAAAAAGAAAGAAAGGAAAGAGAGAATAAATGAGTGAAGCAGGTGGACTAGCTCAGCCCCTGCCTGTCTGGGGCTCCTGGTTCAATCGCTGGCACTGACTTGTCTAACTTCTTTCTCTCTGAACTGAAGCTCTTTCACTCTCCAGTGTACTAAGTAAACATTTAAGTAAAATACAGAATGGACAAGTGCTGGCCTCCAAGGGCCCTCTCAGCAGGAGGCTAGAGAGACAGGAAGTGGACATCCCAAGGGCTGTGAGCTGGTCTCCTAGGTTCCACCTGCCTGTGAGTGGAGTGGCCCTGCCACCTGCGGGGAGACCCCAGTGAGAATGCACATGGGGTGGGGGTGGGGGGCAAGGCCGCAATGTTCCTAGGCAGATGCGGTCAGTCTGTTCAGCAGAGCCCCGGTGTCCCCGCCATGGGGCACTGGGCATGTCTGACCAGCTACAGCTCTTCTCAGAGCCTCACTGAATACAGAGCACCAGGAAGAAAACAAAAAGAAAAAAAAAGCTATTTTTTATTTTCTTTGCATGTAATGAAACTGTTAGAACCAGAACACGGACATTCCAAGTGTCTAGAAAAGTACAAAGCACTGCACTCGGCTGCCAGAAACTTGTTTTTCAAGACTCTTTTCAGATGGAAGCAGAGGGCGAGCCAAGCCTGGCTAATTAGCTGCACTGCCTTATGCCAGGGGGCCCAGGGCATGGCGCCCAGCTGTTGTGCTGCGGGATGGAACCTGCAGAGTCAGCTGTAATTGATACCCAGGCGTGGGGGCAGGGAGATAAGGATGCCATACAGGGCCAAGAGTGAGCAAAGAAGCACTCAGCCACATGCAAATAAAAGCTTCAGTGTTTGCTCTCATTCTGGGGAGGCTGTGAAACTTTCACCCCCTCTATCTCTGGGGACACCCCCCACACACACCTGTGTGCACAGGCCCTAATTGGAAAGAATTGAGAAGCACATTTTCAGGGTCCCTTTGCTGCTTGGCATGGGCTCCACCACCCTTTAGTTTATTTCACATCCCACTCACTGGGAGCCCGTCACATACCTGGCTCTGTGTTCACAGAGAGAATCAGTGTGGACAGTCCTGCCAGGGTGAGGATGCAGGCCCGGCAGAAACCCACGGTGGACTCGACACCAACAGTCAGGAGCATAGGGAGGGAGCCTGGCTCTAGAAACTGGTGACTGGAGATCTAGCCCACTGCATTCATCCATGGAGCCCATCAGGCTTGGGGGAAACGGGCTGGGGCGGGGGTGGACGGGAAGTTAAAGAGCACAAGCCAGAGCTCGCTCGGTCACCCGGCTTCACATACTGGCGCCTGGCACTACAAGGGGCAGGGGCACCTGTACTCCGTCTCTGCTTCCCTCTCTGAAGTGCTAATGGCATGCTAATCTCATAGAACTATTCTATATTTTATTTATCTTAATGAGAGGGAGAGAGAAAGGAAGAGAGGGAGGAGAGAGAGACAGAGAGAGAGAGAGAGAGAGAGAGAAAACCAGAGCACTGCTCACAGCTCTGGCTTAAGGTGGTGCTGGGGACTAAACCTCAGAACTCAGAGTCTCAGGCATGAAAGTCTTGCATAGGGAGTCGGGCGGTAGCGCAGCGGGTTAAGTGCAGGTGGTGCCAAGCGCAATGACCAGCATAAGGATCCCGGTTCGAGCCCCCGGCTCCCCACCTGCAGGGGAGTCTCTTCACAGGCGGTGAAGCAGGTCTGCAGGTGTCTGTCTTTCTCTCCCCCTCTCTGTCTTCCCCTCCTCTCTCCATTTCTCTCTGTCCTATCCAACAACAATGACATCAGTAACAACAACAACAATAATAACTACAACAATAAAACAATAAGGGCAACAAAAGGGAATACATACATAAATAAATAAATATTTTTAAAAATGAAGTCTTGCATAACTCCTCTCTCTTCCCAGTCCATGGCAGAACTCTCGAGGTAACCTGCACAGAACTCTCGATGTGACCCGCACAGAGCTCCACAGGAAGGTCCGCCCTTCAGCAGTGCTCATTCTGGGACTCCTCCCTCCACTCAGTAGCATTCTCCTCTTCTACCCAGTCAGCACGTTCCTCAAAAGCCCCAGCAGGATGAGAACTCCTCAGCCTCTGAGCTGTGGCAGCTCTATTCCTAAGTGGTTGCACCAAGCAAAGACATCTTAGGACTTGGGCTCAAATTCTGAGCGCGGGGCTCCATCTTCTCCTCTCTTGATGGGGCCAGTGCGTGCCTGACAATCTCTCTGCGTCCGAGGTGGTGGATGGGGGTGCTTCTCTATTCCCTTTCTTCTCCACAGGCTCTCACTTAATAGGGCCCAAGGGCAAGTGTGGACATGTGTGTAAGTCTGGCTTCATTCCTCCTGCCGGGATGGAGAAAGATGAGCAGCAGAAACAGGGACTAAGAGTGGAGGACAAGTTGTGATTCTTAGTCATCTGTGTTGGAAGATATCTTCAGGGAGCACTGAAGGTGGGGGTGGCCGGGCGAAGTGACAGGTTGGAGAGGGAGTGGGAGGACAGTGTTGTTAAGGAGGTGAGGAGGAGGGCCGGCCACAGGAACCTGGTCTGCCATCTGTGGCCCATATGACTTGAGTAATTTCTGCCTGAGCCCAATAGCTAACACACAGGTGGGCTGAAAGCATTGTCTGGGGAGATGGTGTCAGAGAACAGACTTCCTAGCTTCCTCCCACCACAGGAAGACCCTTAGTTCCACCTGTTTCATCCTCCCCTTTAGGTTCCTAATAAACAATTTGTCCTGCTTTATATTTTATCACTTTTCAGTCACCAAGATGCAGATGCTGCCATGAAGCTAACCTGACTTCCCTGGGCAGACTGACCTCACCAGTGTGTCCTGGAGCCTTGCCTCCCCAGAGCCCAGCCCCACTAGGGAAAGATAGAAACAGACTGGGATCCATTCACCTGCCAACACCCATGTCTAGGGGAATAGTAATTACAGAAACCAGAACTCCCACCTTCTGCTCCCTCTAAAAAGTTTTGGTCCATAAGAGGGATAAAGAATAGGAAAGCTTCTGATGGAAGGGATGGGATATAGAACTCTGGTGGTGGGAATTGTACCCCCCTTATCCTACAATCTTGTCAATCATTACTAAATGACCAACTAAAAAAAAGAGTCAGGGGTGCAAAGGGTGCTCCCTGTGGCCTTCTCAATGCCTGTGAGTCTCCTAGAAATATCATCAAATGTGTCCACAGCCCCAAACCCTACACTGTTCCCGCTTGCAGTGGTCTCAACCCAAAAGGGAGTCCTTGGGGGGTCTGAACTGGCACAGACTATAGGAACCCCAGTTGCCTAGGATTCCCCCAAACCCGACTGACTGTCACACACAGGAGCAAACCACTTTTCTCTGAAATCCCAGAAGGGTTTCTTTTTCAGCACATGGCTCAGCTTAAAAAAAAAAAATGTTTCTTTGATAACTGTCAAAACCAATAAAAAGTCCTCACCATTGACAATATCTAGCTCACTATCCCCACGGGAGTAAAGACAGAAAGAAATAAACAGACTCTCCAGATAGAAACTGAAGAAGAAAAAAAAAATCAAAGTTAAGCTTCTGCTAGAAATAAGAGTATTTCAGCAAGAAAAGAGGAATTCCTGGCTGTGTCCGGAAAGGCCTGCGAGTGTGTGCTCTGTGGTGGGACTGGGGATGTGGGGGGTGCCGCCGACTGAGTGGTGTGACATTATCTGGGGGAGTCGAATTATCTCTGAATGCCTTCCATTATGAAGTACCGCTTTTGTCTGACAACAAAGCCAGGGTTTATTTTGCCTGCGTGGCATATGGACAAATTCATCGACTTGATTTCAATCACTTCCTATTACTCATTCATTTTATTAAGGAGAAGGCACCTGCAATCACACACACACACACACACACACAGAACTTCACAGCATTCCATCCACACAGGGATTTCCCCACCCACCCTCCTTCCCCAAACCTCCCTGCCTCCAAGTGCTTCTCCTCAATGAATTCCCACCGGAATCTAGACTGCAAGTGACGAGACCCCAGCCCACCCCATGCAGCACCTCCTAAATCCTCCCTTGCAAGGTCCCCTCCCTGATGTCAACCAAAAGCCATGTGACCTCCCACAAGGGGACAGATGGAGGAATCTGGACAGTGGGCCCCACTCCCACACTCAGCCCAGATCCTGGCCTGAGGGCATTTCCAGCACTTTCTACTCTGCACCGAATCTCAGACCTCAGTGCTTGAAAACACACAGGTGTGACCATTTCATTTGGTTTTTATTTCCTTTTCGTGTGTGTGTGTGTGTGTGTGTGTGTGTGTGTGTGTGTGTGTATGTGTGTGTACCTCCAGGGTTATTCCTGGGGCTCGGTGCCTGCACTATGAATCCACTGCTCCTGGAGGCCATTTTTTCCATCTTATTGGATAGGACAGAGAGAGACTGAGAGGGGAGGGGGGGATAGAAAGAGAGACACCTACAGACCTGCTTCATTGATTGTGAAGTGTCCCTCCTCTTGAACCCAGATCCTTGCACATGGTGATATGTGCTCTTAACCAAGTGTGCCACCAGCCAGTCTCCCGGTTTCCATTTCCTTAGAAAAGGTTATGTGTCACAATTTTTTATGTGTGGAATCCAAAATTTTAAAAATACTACATCCTTTGAAAGAGAGGGAGAGAAGGACAGTTAGGAAAGACACCACAACACTGCTCCACCATCACTACAGTGTTGTGTCCATGGTACTGGGCTCTGAGCCAGGGTCTCGCACATGGTAGCCGGACCATCTCAAGCCCCACCTCAACGACTCCCCCCCCCCCGTGTGAGAAAACCACTGGGAGGGGGTCTGGCTTTCTCAGGGAGGACAGGGTGGCCTCACTCCTCTTGGTTTTCAGCTACCGGAGACAGAAGCCTGGGAGTGGAATGTAGCATGTCCCATGGGGCATGGGGCTGGGGAACGCAAAGAAACCAAGAAAGGAGTGAAATGTTTTCTGGGCTCCCATTCTGCTAATTCCACTAGGCTGCTTCTCAAAGCCCCTCTGGCAGAGTGACATTTGCCTGGGGGTCTTTTCTGAGTCAAAGGCCTCCTCCAAGAAAAGCCTGTCAGTCACTGGAGCCCGAAGGGAGGCTGCAGAGATAAGGAGGTGAGGTTTCCCTGCAGCCACGTGCCAGGCCCAGTGCCAACCGTGCAGGACGGCTATCTGGGGGAGCAGGCACCACGCGGGGCTGTTCCTGGCATCCCTGGGGCAGGCCAACCACCTGGTAGCTGGGCAGAGCAGATACCCCTGTGCATGGTCATGGCAGCACCTGCTCTCCCTCCGGTACCCAGGAAGCTGAACTCTGGGTAGCAGGAACGGGAGTATTAAGGAGGAAGTGTGTTTCTTCAGGCTGAGTACTAGGTCCTCCAGAAGTGTGCCTGGCTGCTTCTAATCTCTGACTCCTGAATCCTACCCTTTCACTGCCTGGTCACCTGTGGCCACTCACCCATCCCGGCAGACACAGGGGTCCACGGGCAGGTGGGCACGGGGTGTTTAAGGAGGTTAGGACCAAGAGCTGCTGGGCTCACTGCCCTGCATCCTGCTCTTGAAGGGCGTGACTGGGCTGGGAAGCGAGCCCTCCCCTGTCCACCAGCAGCTGCCCTTGGTGTGGAGGGTCAGACTAGCAAGGACAGGTGAAGGGTGGCCACGTGGTGAACACACAGCGGGCAGCTCACTTCACGCTGCATGTTTCTACTTGTCACCCCGACACGACACTTTCAGGTCCATCCACTTCCACCAGCCCAGCTCAAGTGGTCACCCCACCTGCTCTTCTATTCTGAGAGTCCCTCCTCTGTTTCCCTGCTCATGGAAAAATGGTGTGTGCGCTCACTACTGATAGGGTAGGTAGGGAGACGGACAGATGAGCAGATGACTGGATGCACAGGTGAGTGCATGAGTGGGTGAAAGAGTTGATGGATGGATGGATGGATGGATGATGGATGGATGAGTCCCCATAGGTGGGTAGATACAGATAGAAGGGAGTCAAAATTCTACCACTCCAAAACGCACCTCTGGTAAAGGTGAATCTCATGGGAGGGGCCCTGAAGGTGAGAAGGAGATTGTCTTTGAAAAACCTATCTCCATACAAATGTGTGTCTGTAAGGATCTCTCCCAAACGTCCAGAGTGAGGTAACACAACACATCCTCTTGCAGTTAAGGGCAGAGCTCAGCGCTGCACACACCCTGCTTCTCTGCTGACCCTCCAGCTGAGCTCAGGGCCTTCATCTCCCAGCAGCCTCTGCTTTAGCTCAGCTTATCAGCCTGGAGTCACATGGTGAACTCCTCTGCTTGTCCAGGTGTCTCCATTTAGACAATATGTGTATGAGTTACCAACAAGCTCTTTCTTTTGCTCTCTTACCATTTCAGTGGCTGCTTGCTTGCTTAATTCTGCAGCCTCTGGAGAAACCAGAGGAGTATGGCCTGATTTCTTTCGAGGCCCAACAATAGGTGCTGAGGTAGAGAAAGAAGGAGACAGGTGGACAGCCAGATGTACAGTGACTTCCCTCACATTTAGGGTACAGAGAGAAACATTTTCTTCATTACTCATCTCTGACTTCTGTCTTATGGTACTGCTGGGGGCTGAATTTAGGGCCTCCTCTGCCTAAGTGGTGTGAGGTACAATCAACGTCCTGGACTTGGTGGCTAAGTTGGGGATGGGTGGCTGTCTGGGTGGACTAAGCCTTCATGGGCAGCCTCTCTGGACACCTGCATGCAGACTGTGTCCACTCTGACCTGAAGGGCAGGCATCCGTGTGCGGCTGGAAGCTGCTCGGTGTGGAGAAAAGCCCCGAACCTGAGGATCAAATGGGAATTGCTCTGGGGAGGAAGGAGGGATGTGCAGGGAAGAAAAATGCAATCAACTGCAATCAAGAGTAAAAAAGTTTGGGGGTGAGAAAGGTCTGGAGACAGCAAGGGATGGAGGAAAAGGAGGAGTGGACACCAAGGAGTCCAAAGGCACCCCGAGAATTCCTGAGGGAGAAAGGAAATGGGACTGTATCCTGGAGGTCTGCATTCTCCCCACCACCCCAGATGCGCTGGAAATACAATTCTCAAAAACCCGAGAGGGGTGCCTTCCTGAAAATCCATTCAAACTTGACAGTTATCAGATGTATTGAAAACAATCGTTTTTTGAGAGACAGAAAGAAGGCTGAATATGCAGAACTCTGCCCCAGTCCTCAGAACACACAGGGTCTCCCAGGCCTCCCGGCCAGCCACCACAGGGGCTGTTCAGATGCAATCTTCAGCCCTGTAAGCCTTTCACAGATGAGAAGGTGGGAGTTTCCCCATCCACAGTGCTCTGCAAAGGTGGGTCTTAATTTCCAAGAAGACCAGGCCAAAAAAGAGAGAGAGAGAGAGAGAGAGAGAGAGACAGAGAAAGGGCCTCTCTCCATCCACTTGAGAACTATCGTATTACTGAGATGGTGGAATTTTATTCTGGGGAAAAGAAAAAAAAAAAGAAAAAAAGACTGTCAATGATGACTAATATTCTCCTTATAATTAATTCAAAATCTTATTAAAATCAAACTTTTATAACTTTTACACAGAGCCAGGCTGCCCGTGTCAGGATGAAGATTTTACCTCGCCCGTTAATTTCACCTGTATCATTTTTCCATCCTCACAAAAAGGAGGCAATAAAAGACATCTCCTTGCAAATCAGCAGGGCTGGGGCCACCGTCGTCTCCATAATGACACGATTTCCAATTCACGCCTCATTTTCATTAATGTTTCTGGCCATAAATTTTTAAGCATATGATAAAAAATTTCTGAGGCAGCATAAAACTAACATGAAGGGGGAGTTCATTATCATGTGACCCTAATTAGAAATTTCATATTAGCTTCCCATCCCTGCTTTGCCGAGGCTGGCTGCCACACAATGGTGGCGGGAGGGACCCTGCCTGCCAGGGCTTCGGTTCTGGGGCTCTGTTCCCCAAGCGTCCTCGGGACTCCTCCACTGGTGAATAAGTCACCAGACGGTTGTCTGCTGAAATGCCTTTGGTGTTACAAATTATTTGGAAGAACTGTGAGAAGGTCCTTGCCCAGTTCTCTATCACTGATTGGGGGGGGGGGGGAAGGGAATCTGCTGACATGGTCTCTTTTCTAATGTTGAGTGATAAAAATGCTACTTCAGGATTCAGAAGGTTAAGTTCTAATGTGTATTTTGAATAGAGTGTGTTGGAATAATTGCCTCATAAAGCAGAACATCGCTTACTGGCTGATGGCCGCATAGTGCAGGGCTCAGCAAAGACGGCCAAGCTCGCTGGAAAAAATGCTGTACGTCAACTTTTGCCGCCCTCCCCTCCAAAGTTAACTTTCCCCTCCCTTCCCTTGGCCGATCCAGGAGGGGACAGGACCCCCACCATCTGTCCGTCTGTCCGAGGCTGCAGGGACGGGGAGGAAGAGGCAGGCCTTGTAGGTGGCCTGGCCTCAGCTTGGATCCCAGCCCCTGTGTCACCACCAACAGAGCGGGCAAGAAGGGGTGGAGTGGTGGTGGGGTCGCACAGCTCAGGCTGGAGGGGTTCAGGGAGCCAGGAGCGCCCATCTCGTCAGACAGTCTGGGCACTCCATGGCCGGAAACGCCCACCAGCAGAGGGACAGCCGCCTGAGAAAAACCCGCCTTTGGTGCAAGCTCAGAAAGACCCAGAAGCCCACAGTGACATGACTTCATCAGAAGGCCGAGGTGCTAAAATAAGAAGCATTTCTTTCCCTGCAAGCTGCCCCCACACGCTGGGTTTTCTGATGCACTATGGGAAACACATGTAGAGTACACTTAGTGAGGTGACTCCGGCTTGGCAAGCAATTAACAGCAACACAGACACCCCCTCCCCGGGGACTCAGCATGACAGCTAAAGACAGGCTCTGGGCTCTGTGGAGCGAGCCCTCTCTAACTTTATTAATTGTTTTCTTTTTTTTTTTTGCCACCAGAGTTATTGCTGGGGCTTGGTACCTGCATGGTGAATTCAGTAATCCACTGCTCCCGGAGGCTATTTTTACCATTTCTTTTTTCTTTCTGTTTTTTATTTCACAGGACGGAGAGAAGTTGAGGGGCCTGGGTGGTGGTGCACCTGGCTGAATGCACATGTTACAATGCTCAAAGGCCCAAGTTCAAGCCCCCACTCCCCACTTGCAGAGGGAAAACTTGGCAAGTGGTGAAACAATGCTGCAGGTGTCTGTTCCTCTCTCTCTCTCTCTTTTATTATTTTTTAAAAATATTTTCATTTGTTTGTTATTGGATAGAGACAGAAAGAAACTGAGAGAAGGAGGAGATAGAGAGGGAGAGAGACAGAGACAGCTGCAGCCCTGCTTCAACACTTGCAAACTTTCCCCTTGCAGGTGGGGACCAGGGGCTTGAACCTGGACCCTCCTGCAGTATAATGTGTGTGCTCAACCAGGGGCACCACTGCCTGGCCCCTCTCCCTATCACCTTCTTTCCTTCTCAATTCTTCTCAATTTCTGGACCTCTCTATCCAGTAAATAAGTAAAGACAATTAAAAAAATTGATAGTGGAGGGGGGACAGACAGACAAACAGAGGCACCTGCAGTCCTGCTTCACCACTTGTGAAACAACGCCCCCCCCCAGCCCCCGGCGCAGATGGGGAACCGGGGCTAGAACCTGAGTCTTTTTTCATGGAGATACAGGCACTTAACCAGGTGCACCAGCGCCCAGCCTCTTTCTTAGAAGGTACTGCTGCTTGCTGTGACTTCAATAGAGCTTTTGTTTTTTCTTTTGCCACTGGAGTTGTCACTGGAGCTTGGTGTCTGCACTAGTCCACTGCTTTCAGTGGACTTTTTTTTTCTCTCTATTTTATTGGATAGGACAGAGAGAAATTGAGAGAGGATGTGGTGATAGAGAGGGAGAGAGAAAGATAGACACCTGCAGACCGGCTTTGCTGCTTGTGAAACTCCCCTCTTCCCTTGCAGGTGGGGAATAAGGGCTTGAACCTGGTCTGTGTGCTTGGTGGTATATGCTCTTAACAGAGTTTGCCACGGCCTGGATTCTCAATAAAACTCTTGCCTGCAAACTTTCTCTGTGCTCATCTTCCACTCTGCTGACTAATGAAGTGCATGTAGCTGAGGCCCGGTGTTGTTAGAATTCCGGAGGCTCTAGCCGGCCGGGCCTGCTTCACGGGCGGGTAACAGAGACGCGGAGACAATGGCTGGGCAGGGCAGCTGTGTTTCTTTATTCAGGAACAACGATTCATAAACTAAACCAAACTAATCACCAAACAGAACTCTGCTGTCTCTTTGCGGCGGCGCAAGCACTCTCTCTTCCTCTGTCCCTCTCCAACTCTCTCACTCTGGAACTCTGGCGGGGTTCCTTCGGGGCGGGGCCAAGCGGCCCGCGAAACTAACTGGACTGATCCAATTCTCTTGGCGGGGGAGAACTAGAACCCAATGTAAAGCATACGACAGCCCGGAGGTCTGCAGACACAGAGAAGGAGGGGGCCGGGCCAGGGGAATCATGTTTAGCACTATCTTTATGAGAAATATGTTTAAAAGTCCACAGTGTAGCTTTCCTTTGACAAATGGAAGAGTAGCTAGAAGGAAACCTAGCATGCGTGTCCACATTCCCAGCCTCTGTGGTGCTAGAGCTGGCACAAGAGATGTCATGTCAGAGGACTCTGGGTAATTGGCTGGGGACTCCACAGCTAGACTGCACCACCCTTCACCCATTTCCTTCAACTCCCCACTTCTCCCATCCAAGTTCCCTCTCCTCAGATCTCCTCAGGTCCTTGGGGTCCTGTTCACAGGTCCCCTTACCCTGTGCTCACTTTGTGTGTGTGTCTCCTCATCCAACCTTTTACCCAGCTGTCCCTTCAAGCCTCCACTGGGCAGTCCTCACTCTGATCTGCAAAGCTAAGCAAAAGGAAGTCTTTTCATCAAAAAGGTGCCCTCGCTGTCCTTACAAAGGGGCCCGAGTGGGCATGGGAGGCAGAGTCTCCAGCTTGTCTCTCCTCCTTGTCACTGGAGGACTGGGAACACCAGCCTTTAAACTCATATGCACCTGAATGTTCATGGGGAAGTGAGAACTGCCCTTCGACAAATGGAAAAACGAACTCTGTTACTTCCACAAGACTCTCATTCTGCTTGAATGTAATCATCTATCTGTCTGTCTATCTGTCTGTCTGTCTGTCTGTCTATCATTTATCTACCTACTACCTATCTATCTATCTATTTTACCTCCAGGGTTATCACTGGAGCTCAGTGCCCACACTACGCACCCAATGCTCCTGGCGGCCGGCCTTTTTTCCATTTTATTGCATAGGACAGAGAGAAATTGAGAGAGGAGGGGGAGACAGAGAAGTAGAGAGAGAGAGAGAGAGAGAGAGACCTACAGATCTGCTTCACTGCTTGTGCAGCTTTCCCTCTGTAGGTGGGGAGTCAGGGGTTTGAACCCAGAACCTTGAGCTGTCCTTGTACTTCCTACTCTGTGTGCTTAACAAGGTGCATCACTGCCCAGCCCATGAATGTGATTATTTACAGAGCTATAGCCAACGGAACAGAGAACAAAAAGTCTCATGAAATTAATCGATTAGTTCAGAATACAAATATGTGTGTGTGTTTATAAAAGTTTACAGGTGATGAGAGAAAGGAATTTTTAATTAATTATTTATTGGCTAGAGGCAGAAAAATTAAGAAGGAAACGCAAGAGAGAGAGAGAGAGAGGGCACCACTTCACCACTCATGAAGCTCACCCCTGGAGGTGGAGATGGGAGCTTGAGCCTGGGGCTCTGTGCAGTGTGATGCATGCGGCTGCCTGGCCCAGAAAGGAATAACTCACTCCCAACCTACCTACTGTGCTGAGCCAGGAGCTTTTCCCATGTTGAATTTCATTTTTATTACCACCTCAAATGACTGGCACAATTAACTTTCCAAAGTTTAAGGATGACAACACCAGAATTCAAAATCAGTGATGTGTTCAAGGTTATAAAGTAGTTAAGTGAGAGATGAAGGGGTGTAGTGATTCTTTTTAAATGTTTTTATTATTTTTTATTATATTCATTTATTAGATAGAGACAGCCAGAGTGGAGTGACAGTGAAGGGGGGGAGAGGGAGAGAGAGAAAAAGAGAGGGAGAGAGAGAGAGAGAGAGGCCTGCAGCCCTGCTTCACCACTTGAAAAGTTTTCCCCTCCCCGGTGGGGACCTGGGGCTCAAAGCTGGGTCCTTGTGCATTATAACATGTGTGTTCAACCCGGTACACCACTGCCCGGCCCCAAACTGCTTCTACCTACCTTCAACGTGGTTCCTTGATCAAGATCCCCTACAGATCTTGCCTGTTGGGGCTCAGACCCACACCCACAGGGCAGACACAAATGAACAACGCCCCCCCCACACACACACACAAATAAACCACTAACACTCTGCTCTGCTTCTCAGTGTCTCCACCTCCAAACAAAATGGTTGGATCTTGATTTTCCAAACAATCTAGGACTACAATCAACATTGCCAGGAACAAGGAGACAGAGAGTAAAGCTAATGTACTCCATCTTAACAACCATAGTTTTTGTCAAACACAAATAAATGTTTCAACCAAATTGTGTCTTACAAGGAGGATTGTTCCGACCTGACAATTTATGGTCATGTAATTTTTAAAATGCCAATCATTAAACGCCAGAGAGAGAGAGGGAGAGAGACAGACATCTAAGCCTTCTGGTGCTACTAATGGACAGGCCACATTATTGCAAATATAAATCAATTCCTCAGACCTTAAAGTGCCATAAATAAGCAAGACTTTGTGTCAGAATTGGTGAGATGGCCAGAATCACTGCACTGATTGACTGCCTTGCGCTTTCATAATCAACACCCCCTTCATCTGCCACTTTCTTTTTACATAAAAACGTGAATCACTTTTGGACATCAAAATAAATCATCTCTACCAGATCTAAAATCTAGCTGCAGAGATGCCATCAAAGATGACTGGCACTGAAGGTGCTGTCTGCTATTTCGTGTTGGGGCCTTGTTGACAGAGAAGTTTTATCTCTCCCTGGTAGCTAACTGAGTGATATGTAGACTTGGCTCAATATCTCGTCTTGGCTTTTGAGGGAGGCCTATCAGATTTGGAAAAAAGAGAGCAGTAAGTACTTTTATAAATTGCAAGTCATTCTTCTGTCAAAAGGAGAATGTACTTATGAGAAAAAGTTTTGTGTAAACAACTGACTTTGCCCATCAAAATGCAAAGACAAAATGTGATTCATTCACCTAGCAATCCCTCCCTCCTGTGGGTATGGGTTTGAAATCTTGTTGTTCAAAGCCAAACTTACAAGATTAATCACTCCCTGTATATAAGTAGAGGTTGGTAGATGGATAAATAGATGATAGATGACAGACAGACGGACGGATGGATGATATATGTGTGTACATGTTTGTGTAGAGCACGCCCCACCGAACAATGTCATCTATGTCATTCTTCACAGAGAAGATCATTAATTTCCCTAGATCACCTGTCTCATAGTAGCTAGGATTTATTTTATTTTTGTTTGTTTTTGTTTATTTTCTTTCTTTCTTTTTTTTTTTAGTGATTTAATAATGGTTATCAAGATTGCAGGATAACAAGAGTACAGTTTCATACAATTCTCATCACTAGAGTTGCATATCCCATTCCTTCTGTTGGAAATTTCTCTATTCTTTATTCCTCTGGGAGTATGGACCAAAGATCTTCAAAGAGTCCAGAAGGTGGGAGGTCTGGTTTCTGTGACTGCTTCTCCTCTCAACATGGGTGCTGGTAGGTTGATCCATACTCCTAGCCCATTTCTCTCAATTCCTATTTCTTTTTAATGTAAGTAAGACTTTGAAGAAAATTAAAAAAAAAAAAAGTCCCACAGACAATAGACTTCTGAAAGGGCAGGAGACAGGTACCTAGCTTAGCAACATGGACAAGAAGGATCACTAGTTTTTCCCAGTGAGAGGGAACATATATTCTAGCTTTTTCCTCACTGGAAATCCTTCACAGAAACACTTTAAGGGGCCAGGTGGTGGTTTACCCAGTGGAGCACACACATCTACCATGTGCAATGACCAAAGGCCAAGGCCTTGGTCTCCACCTCCGGGGGGGCGGGGAGCTTCACAAGTAGTGAAACAGGGCTGCAGGTGTCTCTGTCTCTCTCCTGCTCTATCTTCCCCCTCCCTCTTAAGTTCTGTCTCTATCAAGCAAAAGAAAGAGAAAGAAAGGACAAAATGGCTAACAGAAGCAGTGGGTTCATTGTGCAGGCACCAAATCCCAGAAATAACTCTGATGACACACAAACAGAAAAACAAATAATAACAGTGGTTTGATTTCTCCTACCTGAAAAATGGAAATAACGTTGCTTAGTACGCAAGGCAAAGTGAGGACAGAGACTCCTACTCATAGCGGGAAGGGAAGGGAAGGGAAGGGAAGGGAAGGGAAGGGAAGGGAAGGGAAGGGAAGGGAAGGGGAAGGGGAAGGGGAAGGGGAAGGGGAAGGGGAAGGGGAAGGGGAAGGGGAAGGGGAAGGGGAAGGGGAAGGGAAGGGAAGGGAAGGGAAGGGAAGGGAAGGGAAGGGAAGGGAAGGGGAAAGGAAGGGAAGGGAAGGGAAGGGAAGGGAAGGGAAGGGAAGGGAGGGGAAGGGAAGGGAAGGGAAGGGAAAGGGGAAGGGGAAGGGGAAGGGGAAGGGGAAGGGAAGGGAAGGGAAGGGAAGGGAAGGGAAGGGAAGGGAAGGGAAGGGGAAAGGAAGGGAAGGGAAGGGAAGGGAAGGGAAGGGAAGGGAAGGGAAGGGAAGGGAAGGGGAAAGGAAGGGAAGGGAAGGGAAGGGGAAAGGAAGGGAAGGGAAGGGAAGGGAAAGGGAAAGGAAGGGAAGGGAAGGGGAGGAAAGGGGAGGGGAGGGAAAGGAGGGAAGGGAATGTAGAAAAAAAGAACCAAACAGTAAAAATTAAAATGAGAGGCATAGCAACTGTGTTTAAGACTTTGAGAGAACTCTGGTGGTTATCTGGAGGTGAGAGGGTGCGGACACAACTAGGGTGGTGGTTGTAGGAGCTATGCCCTGTCCCCTTACAGTCTTGTAATCTACTATTAATTACAAATAAAGAACGGGAAATAAAACAAAGAGTGGGTACAGGTGTGTACAGAGACAGTATGATGTGAGGACACAGAAGGAGGGACTATCCTGAAACCTGACTGAGGCCTCAGGAGAAGCCAAAACGTGGACACTTTCATCTCAGACAATTCACTCACAGCTGTAAGAGCTCACACAGGCCCGTGAGCAGAGCTGCATGACTGTGAGGCTTGCTCCTAGAGGTTCTAGCAGATTTACACCCTCAAGTCAGTAGAGTGGAGCCCTGCTGAGGGAAGGAAAGGAGCAGAAGTTATGCACAGCCTGAATGTCAGCTTGGACCCTCTTCTCCTTCCTTTGTGTGAGTTTCTGTGCTGTGAAACTGAAGGCTTCTCTTGATGAAGGTGATTCCTCAGATCTTTGTTTCTGCACCTTGGGCTTTTCTAGGTGGTTTGCTAGCTGGAGGACTTTATACAGGGGTGAAAGTTATCAGTTACATAGCACCACACATAGCAAAGCAAAGGAACAAAGGAAGAAAAATCAATAATTACACTTCAGAGAGAAAGGACCCTCCCAAAGTACTGAGGCCCTCACCTTCTGCTTTACAGATCACAGGCTACACAGATGGCTCCCTTTTCTGCTCAGAAGATAGGGCCTTTGGGAAAGCACCCCAGGGAGCACACACTGCACTGAGGACTTCTGGACCATTCTCCTCTCCCCTTCCTCAGAGGCTGCTTTCCCCCTGGCTACTCGACCGATTTGTGAAGGTGTGGTTTACAGAGGTGGCCAGTGAAACACATACTGGGCTGTATGACACAGTGATAAGGTGAGGTATCTTCCCATTTGAACTGTAAGGATGTTTTCTGCTTTGTGAAGAAGCCAACAGCAAAATCAGCAAATGAAGGATCAAGTGGCAGAGGAAGAAGGTCCTGATAAACGTTGACATCAAGCATCCACCTATCTGCTCATCCCTCCGTCTGTCTGTCCATCCATTTGACTACCTATCCACCCATCCATCCACCCCCTCACCCGTCCATCCATGCCTGTACAGATATGTATCAGATCTGGCTTTGTGCAGTGTCTCTGTGTGTCTCCTACATAAGAATTACAGGAAATCCCTGACAGAATTTCCTTCTCAAGGTTTAAACAGAAGTGACAACTGACCTTCCTCCTACCCCATCATGGCCTTGGTAGATATATTTTTTGTCCACTTATTTTAATGAGAGAGATACAGAGAGAAAGATACAGCATAAGAGAGGGGAGACATTGCACTACTCAGCTCTGGTTTAAGGTGATGCTGGGGACTGAACCTGGGGCTTCTGAGTCTCAGGCACGCAAGTCTTTTGCGGAAGCATGATGCTGTCTCCCCAGCTCCATGTTACATTTCTAATTAACCCAGCTGAACTCCCCCACTGAGTTCTCTTCCCTTTTTGTCAACATGAAGTTAGAGGCAGCCTCTACTAGCTAGTAAGATTTGGCCCCTCAGAGGAACCCCTTTGGATACCTGTGCTATCCGGGGCTTCCCCTACTTCCTGAAGATTGATTTCCAAAATAAGCAGGTAGCTGACTTAGGAAAAAGAAAGAAAGAAATCAAGAGCATGGAGGGAGAGCGAGTTTGCTTTTATTACTTGGCTTCACTATGAGAATGCATTTATGGCCGGGCCGTGGCTGGCATACCTGGTTGACTGCACACAGTGCCAAGAGCAAGGAGCTGCACAAGGAACTGGGTTTGAACCCCCAGCTCCCCACCTGCAGGGAGGATGCTTCACAAGTAGTGAAGCAGGTCTGCAGCTGTCTATCTGTCTCTCCCCCCTCTATCTTTCCCTCCTCTCTCTCCTTTGTCTCTGTCCCATCAATAAAATGGAACAAAAAATGGCCTCCATGAGCAGTGGATTCCTAGTGCCTCCACTGAGGCCCAGTAATAATTCTGGAGGCAAAACAAAGGAAAGGAATCTGTATCTTTTACAGGTTTCTTGTCAATTTGCCGTAAACACTCCCAGAAAAGAACAACAACACATGTGACAGGGAAAGAGTGAAGGAAGAAAACCACCTCAGCAAACGTGTGTGACTCAGACGGGTCCAGGGAAGCCAGGGCTCAGAGAAGGGCCACTCGGCCCAGGAGGTGATGGCAGAAGTGAGTTCTGATTCAGTTCTGTCTGTTTCCAAGGACAGTTTCCCTTCCATAAAAGGCCCCTCACAAATCTCGGCTCCTCGGCACCTCGCATCTCTTTGCTTCACTTCAGTGCATCTCTGCTTCTTTCCTGAGAACATATGTTCCCAGCCTGCTGCAGGAGGGCCAGTTAAAGACCACACATCTATCCTCCATCTGTCCCTTCTCTGAGGGAACCAGTGAGAGTGAATAAGATTCAAAAGGCTCTGTGGGCAAGCCTTCACCCCGGTGTCTCTGTGATCCCACCTTCTAAAGACGATTCAGTCATGCCACGCTGTGGGCAGGGTGGCCTTAGTTCCAAATAAAGGCAAAAGTGAGAAAATATATCAGAGGAAGGCCACTGACTTAAGCTCTGTGTGGATAGTGTGATGAGAGGGACAGACTCCATCTCATACAAGACTCCAAACAGCCCCCTGAGTGGACACTGAAATGTTGGCCACAGGACAGGGTGGATCTCTAGCTCTAAACTGAGCCTGAGAGGACAGGAGACTTCACAGTCATACAGCCCTGGACGTGCAAGCATGAGGCCCCAGCTCCGAGTCACAGCATTAAGTAGCGGTGTTCTCTCTCTCTCTCTCTCTAAGATGCAAGTTTATTAACTACACATATTCTGCTTTTCTCTAAAGCAAAATAACTGGGCACTAACTTTTGGAGACCAATTAGGCCTCTGTCTGTAGATGGCAACTTAGAAATGACATACTTTCCCAGGCCATTAAGTGGCCTCTATGAACTGACTGACCATATAAACTTGCTTCTAGGCAGGCATCTGGGTTTAAGAATTCCCCCCTTCCCTTTGCGGGGGACATAGCTCCACCATTTAATTTACATGACTTGCCCAAGTACATGGGGCATTGAAGTAAGTGACTGAGCTGAATCTTTGCTGCCAATGTGCTTCCCTCAACAGTCTGGGGTCACAGCCCCCTCAGTCCACACTCATTTCTGTGCACTCCACCTGTGCACGGCATGAGCCCCGTAAGAGGTCCCCAGTTGCAGAATGGGGCTTTGCTTCATCCACACCAAGCTCGAATAATAATGCAGCATCAGGACACAGGCTATCAGATGTCACGATAAAAATCAGTGCTGCTGAAATGCATGACCCCTTTCACCCGCAGGGGCCAAGGGCACTCAGCAGTGTGGACAGGCCGGTCACTCCTCCACCTTCTGCCATTCTCAGGGACAGAAGGGCTGAGAGCTATAAAACCTGACCCACTGAGGAACTGGCCCTCATCGATCAAGAGAGTCAACTGGTTTCTGCTGCATTCTCTGCAAAATCCCTCTACTCCTCAGTTCTTCTCCTATAAGAATACAGGAGCTCTCCCATCCAAGGTGACAGTGGGGTCTGCCCACATACCTGAATAAGTCTACAGAAGGACAGAAGGAAAGGATTCGTCAGGAAACACACACGGGTCATGAGACAGTCTGGGAAGCTGGGAAGTAGAATCAGAACTCCCTAGAGAAACAGTACAGTGACTCGAGAGTCAATCAGGACCCAGGAGACCCACCTCTCTCTCTCTCTCTCTCTCTCTCTCTTCCTTTTTTTTCTTTGTGTGTGTGTACAGCTTCTTTTATTTTTATTTATTTATTCTCCTTTGCCTCCAGAGTTATCGCTGGTGCTCACTGCCTACACTATGTATCCACTGCACCTGGAGGCTACTTTTTCCCATTTTTGTTGTGCTTGTTGTTGTTCTTGTCATTATTGTTGGATGGGACAGAGAGAAATTGAGACAGGAGAGGATGAAGACGGGGGGGGGATAGACACCTGCAGATCTGCTTCACTGCTTGTGAAGCAACCCCCCCTGCAGGTGGGGAGCTGGGGCTTGAACTGGGATCCTTGTGTGGGTTCTTGCACTTTGTACTATGTGTGCTTAACCCAGTGTGCTGCTGCCTGACCCCCCCCAATTTCTTTGTTATTATTGTTAGTGATTTAATATTGATTTGAAAATGTGTAAAATAATAGGAGCACAACTCCATAAAGTCCCCACTGGCAGAGTCCTGTGCCCATCCCCTGCACTGGAAACTGAAGTAGTTCTCCCAGGACCACCGATACAGGCTGATTCTACAATTATCTGTCTGTATCTCTGATGAAGATTTCCCCCCCTTTTTGAAATGTCCTACCTTCACTTCCTACAATTTCTTTTTTTCTAGTGACTTAATATTCATTCACAAAATTATGAGGTAACAAGGGGTATGATTCTGCACCGTTCTCACCACCAAAGTTCTGTGTCCCCATTCCTTCCACTTCAAGATACAGAGTTCTCCCAAGGTTGCAGGTATGGGTTGACTATTATTTATATAACTACCCATCTGTATTTATATATATATATATAATCCCCCCTTTCTTTTCCTGTGGTCCTGCACTCTCTTCCCTTCCAAGTCACACCCACACCCGTTACTCCTTCCAAATGTCTTTGCTCTTTCCCTCTTCTCTCTCCAGGTCCTGATGGAATTAGAGCTCAGAGCCCTCGGAGACCCATCCCTCACACACACATTCCCTAGAAAGTAGTTTTGAACTCCTCCTGGACCCGAGAATTCTCTCATGGCCTCAAAGGAGACCAGAGTTGCGGGGAAGGACACCAGGAAAGGAGCCGGATGATGGTGTAGTCTCAGGTGGAGTTTTCTCCTCGCCAGGTGTGTGGGTGGAGCTCTGTGAAGTAAAGCACTCTGTAGAGGCAAAAGGATGAAACTTCCCCCGCCCCCATCTGGATCCTCACTGTGTATGGGTGCCTGGAAGGGACTTTATAACCTGTTCCCCTCCTCTCCATTTTTCTCTGTTCTATCAAAAAAAAAAGGGGGGGGGTGGAGATGGCCACCAGGAACATGGATGTGTCCTCTGGCACCAAGCACCAGCGATAACCCTGGAGGCAAGGGCAGTTCCGCACAGATTGGAGGTCTGGAAGCCACTCACAACCAACAGGCATGGCAGCTGAGGGCAGGCCATGCAGGCTCAGTGGAGGGTCTAGTCTGGACTCCCACAACAGCTAATGTGAAGGCATGCTGGGGTCTGACTTGCAACTCCCTTGGCTGGATTCTGGGTAGAAAGCACAGAGGACTTTGTTCAGCCATGAAACATGTCTCAAATTTGCATGATGAGACTGAACTTCTGCCGGGACTCTCGCCACTCACCTAGAGCTGCTTGCTTTGGCAACAGTAAGCTCCCCCAGAAGGATGGTCCTCTAAATCCATTCTAATAACAGGCTGGGAGTGTGCTTCAGGCGTCAATGCCCATGTCTGGCGAAGAAGCAGTTACAGAAACCAGAACCACCATTTTCTCCATCACCCAAGTAATTTTGACTCTAAGTATACTTAGAGTCAAAATACTCTAATACTTTAACACTCTAAGTGGGGGAGTAATGACAGAGGGAAGATGACCAGAGGACTCTGAACTCCAACTCTATCAAGACCCAGAGAGAAAAGAGGAGATGGAGAGGGACATTTGCATGTGGGAATAGCTGTAGGTGTGATGAGGAAAGGAAGAGGAGGGGGACCCTTAAAATTGGGCGTATACAAATATAGACAGATAGTGCCGGAAATAATAGTTAACCCATATCTGCAACCTTCAGAGACCTGCTAAAGCTAACAATGGAGGGATTGGCAATTCGGAACTCTGGTGGTGGCAATGGTGCAGAGTTGTGCAGCTGTTATCTTGTGTAAACCAATACTAAATTTTGTAAACCAATATTAAATTACTAATAAAAATAAATAAATAAATAAACTATTCTAAGTGTACCACTACCCAGATCAACACTGAGGACAACAGGTAGCGGGCATTTTTAATATGCCCCTGCCCTGCTAGATAGTCTTTGTCTCTTAGAGAGCTCCTTGTCCTTGGACCTCTCATTCCATCCTTCTCTTTACCCCACCTGACTTTAAATCTTCCCTGGCCCTTAAATGCCACTATATCTCGGTGACCACATAGTCTGCCCTCACCTAATGCTACCTTGTCGGCGCTTCCATGCCTCAGGGATGCAGCTGACTCCATCACTCAGAGGTTTCGGCTCTCAGGAGATGAAGGTGTTTTTGGCTCATGTTAACCTGCCAAACCTTCTGCCCAGTGGCAGTGGCTCACTGCCTCTTGATACAGTTGCCACTTTTGTCAGACAGAATCCGCTTTCTCTGTGTCCATCCACCCTTCTCTCTGTCAGCTCTCTTTTCTACAGCGAATGAGGCCACTGTTATAACGTATAGGCAAGGGGGCGGCAATGAGGGGTAGCTGAGGAGATAAGAGAGTTCATTCTGCCCTTCCAGCTTTATCTGGAGGCAGGGCAAGAACTTTCAAGGCATTCAGCACAGTTCCCTACTGGAGAGAGGGAAGGGATCTTAAGGTTTCTGGTGTTGCTGCTGCTTGCTTGATACACTTTTGTGCACACTGAACTAGGAAGCTACACATCTTACAAAAGAGCAAACTGAGGTTCACAAGTTGAATTTCTTGCTGGGAGCCACACACATTTTTGAAATAAAGAAAGCATGTTTGTATCCATGTTTGTCTCTCTCCATAAACCGAGAACTCCACAGAATATCATGTTCCCTTAAATAGTGGCAACATCACTGGTCAGAATGTCCCTGAAACCATTCCTCAAAGGACAAAAGCAAAAAGAGGAAAGAGGAATGGCCATGGTGAAATGATATTTCAAAGAGGATTTGGCTTATTGATTGGAATACATACATTTAAGATAGCCAAGCACAGGGGGCTGGGAGGTAATGCAATGGGTTAAGCGCACATGGCACAAAGCACAAGAAATAGCATAAAGATCCTGGTCAAAGCCCCCGGCTCCCCACCTGCAGGGGAGTCACTTCGCAAGCAGTGGAACAGGTCTGCAGGTGTCTGTCTTTCGCTCCCTCTCTGTCTTCCCCTCCTCTCTCCATTGCTCTCTGTCCTATCCAAAAACAACAACAATAACAATAAAAACCACAACAAGGACAACAAAATGGAAAAAATGGCCTCTGGTAGCTGTGGATTTGTAGTGCAGGCACTGAGCCCTAGCAATAACTTTGGAGGGGGGAGAAAAGATAGCCAAGCACAATACTTGTTCTGGAAGTTCTTTGAACCTCTTTATTTTATTTCTTAATTTAATTTAATTTAATTTAATTTATTTATTTTTGTTTTCTGCAAGAGTACGGATTGGATTTGGGGTAAATTCATTGACACTTCAAAGTTTTACTCTCTGCTCATCAGTATTTACCTGAATCATCACTCTCACAGCCCACTCATCAGTTTTTGCTGTGTAGACAGAGAGGAGATTAGAGGAGCTTTACAAGTTTGAAATCGTTAAATTTCTGGAGTTGGCTGCATTGGGGAAGAGGGAGGACAGGTGGGTGCCCTATCTGAGTCTTTGCTTTCAAGGATCCCACAGGTTTGGGTGGTCTCGGTGTCTTTCAGAGCCCCCTTCTCCAAGGCGCATCAGGAAGGACCCCTAGGCTTCAACTCCTTCCCTTCACTGCTCCTTCCATCTTAAAAAAATCTATGCATGGCATAAATTATGCAAACATGAAATATTACCCATGCCATTTTTACTGTCTCATTTAAACAGGAGTTTTGATTAAATAATAAATTTATGGAGTGAAATTCAGTAATGGACAGTAAATTACCAGGCACTTGACGCATATCTTCCACCATCTACAGGAAACCTTCTTAATGAAAAGCTCTGAAGCCTGGCTGAAATTCCATGCAGAGCAGAGCACAGTCATTAGCCTAGATGAAGATAGGTATTTAACATATGTGTGTGTTATAACTATATATATTTGTCTAAATACATACATGTGAATACTTATTCATATATGTGCTTATGGCCAGGTACAATGTTGAGTCAGGTTATGCATTACCTGTGACTCTAAGCAAAGGATTTAGCTGTCAGTCCATTTCAAGCAAAACTGACTTAAAATAACAACTCAGCCTACATTCAAGACCGGGGTATGTGGAGGAAGCTACAGTTTTCATGTATCACAACTTCAGAGCAGTGAAGAGAGACTTCTCTTCCAGGAAAAGAGCATTTCAGTAATAAGTAGACGTAGGTTCTGGTTTCTGCTATGCCCTTCACAGTAGCGTGCCCTTGGCAGGATGCCCAGTCTTTCTGTATCACAAGGTCTTCAGCCAGCATATGTGACAGGAGAGGGAGAAAACCCATTCTAGCACTAAGATCTCACATCACACCACAGCTAGTGGCTACTTGTCCAGAAAAGCGACCCACCTTGGAAATAGTTTCTGTCCATTCTAAAACAGAATTTCCTGTATTTTTTTTCAGCCTAGAAAGACAAATGCAATTAAGTAACCCTTTTCAACAATCTCATTGAACACAGAAGCACACTCGGGAGAAAGGGAAAGGAAAAAACAAAGCAAATCTTAATTGAGATTCTGGTGATACTAGAATGTTGCACATTTGCTGACTTAATCTGGAAAGCATATCCCCAGGGTCAGGCCAGGGACTAGGAGATTTTAGGTACCACTAACCAAAACAGTGAAAAGAACAGCAGATTCTGACTCTTAGCTGTTACCTGGGGAGCATTCTAAGTGCTTCATTCATTGAACACTGGACCCTCCTGACAATATCACGATTTACGGGAGATATCCTTTCCAGTTCACTTGTAATGACCCCAAAGGAGAGAAAGATTAAAAATGTGTCCAGGAGTCAACAGTAGCTTTGATTTAGGTGTCTACTGCTACAGAAAGGGGAGCACTGGATCGTTTCCCTAGAATTTATGTGTGATTATGTTTCCACTCAGATCCTTGCTGGATACATATACAAGAGACTCTGCAAAACAAAGGGATATGGTCACTGTGGGCAGAGCTCAGGGGGAAGCCAGGACTTGCTAAAATAACCCAGAGAGCAGTCTAGAGGGCAGCCTCTGAGAAGAAGGCTGCTGACAGCCTGGGAGCGAAGATACTTGTCTCCAAACTGGGCACTGATGTTAAAAGATGACAGTGGTCCCCATCTCCCCAGACAATAGTTTAGTCCACCTGCATGTTAGCAGTCTGGCTCAGACAAAAATTACTACAGTCATGGACCCCTTGGGATAGACCTAAGATAGACTTCCTAGCTTCTTCCCACAGGAAGACCCTTTGTTTGTGGAAGGAGGACACATCTGCTCCATCCTCAAGACTGTCTCTGACTGACTGTGGGTGAGTGTGGGACAGTGACGGCAGAAAGACTATAGGGTGACCACGCTGCACTGGACTCGTGAGGAAGGGAAGTGACCTGCTGGTCAAGTTTACCCTGGTCTGGACAAGCAAACACAGACAGGCACACCCTGCCTGCCCGGGGTGACACAGAGACCCAGAGAGAGACAGGAGACATAGTGTTTTCTCCATTTGACAATCAAAGTTAATGAGAGAAAATGCCTTAACCAGACAAGAAAAAAATGGAGCTAACACAGATTCTCAGCTTATTGACCCAATGTTCTTGTATGTTCTCATGAATCCAGAATTAGGGGGGTGGTGGAATTTTCCATTCAACCTACAAGTAACTTTAAGAGACTAATGCAGAGTTTAAATTTTCGGCTTCAATCTTCAAAGAGTTCAACCTGGATGTGAGAGTGGCCGATGCTGTTACCCCATGGTTGCCTGTGAAATTGATTTAAAAAGAGATCCAAGTGCCAACAATACACAGAGACGCGAAGGCTTAACTCCGTGGAAAGACAGTACGCCCTGGGTTGTATTTCCAAAGATTCAGGACTTGGAAGTTGGAGACAAAAGCCATCATTTTCAAACCAGGTCAATATGTGTAGAGAAACACCCCTGACTGCCATGACTGAGCTTGTCTCCTGCCTGCCAATCGATGTACGTGCCCCTAACATGCTTGGGGATTTCGGAACAGTGAGGTAGCCTGGACATTCAGCATTGCCTCACATACTACAAGACCGCATCTGAGCACTATTTCCTTGTCGTCAGAGACAACAAGCCCAAAGACTTCAAGATGCCCATATGTAGATTCCCCTTTTCAAGGTATTTGAGCAGTTTCTTCTTGTGTGTGAATCAGTAGAGACTGCCCTCAATGCCACTATCGATCTTGAGAGAACTATTGATCTGATAGCACTTTGAAAAGGAACCTTTTGTGCAGACAGTTGAAGGGCCATCACTCTTGCATGTGTAGTATGGCTCAGATCACATGGCTGCAAATCCAGCACTGTTTAGTGCTAAGTGATTACTGTGGGCTTTTACAGAATGAAAGAGAGAGAGAGAGAGAGAGAGAGAGAGAGAGAGAGAGAGAGAGGGAGAGGGAGAGGGAGAGGGAGAGGGAGAGGGAGAGGGAGAGGGAGAGGGAGAGGGAGAGAGAACAGCATGGAATCTCCTCAGTGAAGACTCAAACAAGGACCACACACAAGAAAGGAGGCCCCTACCCTGAAGAATTATTTTGCCAACCCTGCACATTCTAATTTGACAGGAAATGTTTGGAATACTCCAGAATCAAAACTTTAGGAAGGCATTCCAGCTGGAATTTACCAAGTGACTTAGTTGGTTGGTGGTTCTTAAATAACTCCAGAGACCTAGTCAAAACCTACACTGGACACTACCCTTTCCAGGTTTACATGCTATAAAGAAGCAACCTTCATATTCACTTAGAATATTGGCTCAGCACAGTGTCAAGACCGTAGGATGTGTCAGATATGTCCTCTAGCCAATGTGCTACTTCAAATTATTATTTTTTATTATTTTTATTTATTTTCCCTTTTGTTGCCCTTGTTGTTTTTTATTATTGCTGTTGTTATTGATGTTGTCATTGTTGGATAGGAAAGAGAGAAATGGAGAGAGGAGGGGAAGACAGAGAGGGGGAAAGAAAGAGAGACACCTGCAGACCTGCTTCACCGCCTGTCAAGAGACTCCCCTGCAGGTAGGGAGCCGGGGGCTCGAACTGGGATCCTTAAGCCAGTCCTTGTGCTTTGCACAATGTGCGCTTAAGTGCGACTCCCGCTACTTCAAATTATTAATGTGACCTTGGTCTGTCTTTGTCTTCATTTCTTTATCAATAAATGGGATAATAGTCAGCTTTGTCTGCCAGTATAACTGGGTATCCTGCAGTATATATCAAGAGCTTATGCCAAGGCTTCTGAGAATGGATATATATATTGGATTCTTCCAATCTGTTTACGTGGCTGGACGCTTAGTCGGGAGTTAGTTATCTGTTGCTAGTAAAGGAAGAATGTGCTATAACTGAAGAAACAGTAGTGAATCCTATCCAGCTAGGGCTCACCCAAATTTCACAAGGCCACCTAGACGTTTCTGTTTGTGTATGTGTGTGCCTCTTCTATTTGGGAATCAGCTCAACGACTTGGTAATTAAAACAAGTATCTTGCATTTCCAGCAAACTTAGTGGCACAAAACGGAAGGCAATTACTCAACTCTGATTTAGGCTTCCTAGGCAGCAGTCTTTAATTTATTCTAATTTAATATTCTAAAGAATATCCTTAAGGTAATCTCCTTCCCCGGCTCGCAACGACGGCAACACACCAAATGAAGCCCGCATACATCAAGTCAGGAGAGCTGAACCCCAGAGCAGCCAACAGCACTCAGATCTCAGGAAATGCCTGGAGTCAGCTTGCTGCAGGAAAGTACCCTGTGCATTGAGAACACACCCTCCTGTCTTTATCCAAACTTAGCTCATTAACCCCCAGATGCGCAATCAGCACTGAGTGTAAGCTCAGCAGACATATTTACACATGGCTCAACCTGGTCCCCAGCCACACAGACCCGAGGGCTCCCTCAGCACCGCTCCATAGAAGAGAATCGCTCCTGGCAGGGCCCGGCCCGCAGACATACCGGCCAGAGAGCACTGCACACACTCATGGCAGGACAATCCAACACCTCTTCTCCAAGGCATTTCTCAGCTTTCTGGCTAAAACTGGGGTGGGGGGCATTTCTCTTAAATACCACTTGGATGCTCAGAGACGTGAGTCATCCTAGGAATAAGACAGTGCAGATACAAAAGTAAGATGCTGATCAAATGTGTGTGATTGGTGTGATTGTGTGTATGTGTGTGTGAATGAGTGTGTGTGTGAGTGTGTGAGTGTGTGTGTGTGTGAGTGTGTGTGTGTGAGTGTGTGAGTGTGTGTGTGTGTGAGTGTGTGTGTGTGTGTGTGTGAGTGAGTGTGTGTGTGTGAGTGTGTATGTGTGAGTGTGTGTGTGTGAGTGTGTATGTGAGTGTGTGTGAGTGTGTGTGTGAGTGTGTGTGTGAGTGTGTGTGTGTGTGTGTGTGTGTGTGTGCGCGCTAGGGGGTTAGGTTTGCATTCCTACATGTTCCAGGATGGCGGATGGTTACACTGATTGCAGGTATGAATGACAGCACTGTGATTTATCGACAGACAGCTATGAAACAAATGTCCGCTTACAACAATAATCCTGGAAGAGAAGGAGGAAGATGGGATGATCTCATTCACAGACAGAAGCTGATAAACAATAAGAGAGGGGAAAACACCAAGCAGAACTTGGACTGGAACTGGTGCATTGCATTACAGTAAAGGACTCCGGGGTTGGGGGAGGGTTCATGTCTTGATGGTGGAGGTGGACCTAGCTGGTGTTAGATTGTTTTACAGAAAACCGAGAAATGGTACACACATACCAACTACTGTATTTTACTGCCGACTGTGAGGATCATTAATCCTACCAATAAATCCAATAAAACTATAATCTTCCATCATCTCCTAGTTTTTGTGGGTCAGGAAGTCAAACAGGACGCAGGAGAGACATGAGGAGAGGTCCAGCTGGAAGGCCATGAGACCAGTCTTCCCCAAGGGTCAGATAACCATTTCCCAGTCTGTTTGTAGTATGCCTTTTCCAACAGGCATTACCTTGATAACTGGAACTAATGTAAATGATCATTTCTCACTCTGAACAACCAGAACTCCAGCCTCATTAAGCACTAACACTCACGCCTCTTTCTCTTTGTCCCTGGCAGCCATGTTCCTACACTTTATCTCCATGAATTTGAACATCCTAGGGACTTTATTTATTTTACCACCAGGGTTACTGCTGGGGCTTAGTGCCTGCACTACAAATCCACTGCTCCCGGTGGCAATATTTTCCCTTCCTCCTTTCTCTCTTTCTTTCTTTCTTTCTTTCTTTCTTTCTTTCTTTCTTTCTTTATTTATTTCTTCATTTTTTGTTCCTTTCTATTGTATCTGATAAGAGAGAAAGAAGTTAAGAGAGGAGGTGGACACTGAGAAGGAGAGAGAAGGAGAGACACTTGTAGACCTGCCTCACAGCTTGTAAGGCTCTCCCCTGAACGTGGGGGTGGGGCGGAGGCTCAAACCCAGATCCTTGTGCATAGGGACATGTGCACCCAGGAGAGTGTGGCACTGCCAAACCCTCTTAGGGACTTTATATGCAGCGAGTCATAACAATTGCTCTCCCTCCAACTGGCTTATTTCACTGAGTGTACTGTCTTCAAGGCTGGGCCGTGCCCCAGGCTGTATTCCTTCCTCTCTAACATTGGATACTATTCCACTGGTGGATATATGTAGCCAGTCCTTGCTGGAAGCTGTGCTGGTTGGTTTGGGGCTAGGTGCTGATTCTGCACATGGGATGTAAGTGCCACCTCTAACACTGCTTGTCTGATTTTTATCTCCCTTCTTCTTCATGCCACTGGCACTGAGAGAGGCTACTAAGGAGCCTCGAGGTCCCCCCTGACCATTCCTGGACAGAATGGCAAGAACCAGCTTGCTGACCACCAGCCTGTGTGGTAAGAAATGTCTAAAAGGCCAAATTCCCTTCCCGGCATGTCCCAGACTTTTAAAAATGTAGGTCAGGATGAAGAGAGATTTAACTTTTAATATTTGAATTAAAACAGCATGAAAAACTTCTTTGAATACAATAAAAAAGCTACAGGATATTCCCTGAAACAATCATTTCTAACTATTTTCCTCTGCATTTCATAAATAATAAATGTGTTTAAGAAATCACCCCATAGTGACACATTCTCTAATACACTAGTTATGTGAGCTGGATAGAAGTCTAAGAATTCCTAAATGTGAGAAAAATTGAATTTGGTGGGACTTTTTTTAAGCTAAAAATTAAATTTCCTCCGCACCATGTAGACCTTTTCCCTCACAGCTATAGTTATAACTGGATTTTTAAGCCTTCAGAAAACATTGTGGTTTGCAATAAAGCAAACCACGATGTCAAAAACTGCTTAGAATACAGAAAAGCATGGCTCTGCCTGATGCCTGAGGGCTGCTGGTTCCCGGCAGGGCAATGCCAGGGCTCCTGGGTGTCATCTCACCACTGGGGTGGGTACCAGTGCTGGACGCCCACCTACACCCACACTGCCAAGTACAGTATGAGCAGAAAGAACTCTTCTGTGCAGAGTCCACATGGCCATTTCCCCATAGATAACATATCTATCAGCCCCAGCACCACCCTTGACAGTATGCGCTTCTCTGTGATGAATGAAAGGCGAAAGGAAGATGCCAGGCAGCTGGGAGGACATGTGTCACCTGGACTGAGGGGGTGAGAGGGAGAGGTGTGTGTGCATATGCGTGCATGTGTGTGCGTGCGTGTGTGTGTGTGTGTGTGAAGTTGTTTATCATCAACATCTTTACTTCCCAATGACATGAATGGCACCTGTTCTGGGGTCCTGATGCCTGGCTGTCAGACAGCAGAGGACCCAGGGGTCACGTGTTTAGCCCAAGTGGTGGTCTAGAGCTGTCAGCTGTGGTCACCCAAAAGATTTCAGATCAAGTTCCCCCAAATACACCACTTGGCATGGAAGTTTTTGAGCTGAAGGCTGTCAAGATCCAGCAAGTAAAAGTTCTTTAAGCTTTTCCTCTACCCCACCACTAAAGTGCCAAGGAAGAGGATAAATGTCCCAATTTGTATGTGTGTGGGGGGAGGGCATCCACAGCTCTCAAGGAAATTCTTATCGGAAGGGGTTTTATCCAAAGAGAGCTATCACCAAAGTTCACATTACACCAAGACACCTGCAAACCAGGGCAATCTGTTTACCAAACAGGTCCTTTTCCTCAGTCCTTCCCGTGACTCTGCTTCCTCCCCTGGGAAGTCCCAGCCCTCACCCCTCCTCTGTGAAAGCCTCTCAATATGTCCCTGAGTTTGCTTTTCCCCTCCCTTTTTTTGCCTCCAGGGTTACTTCTGGGGCTCAGTGCCCACATCATGAAACCACTGCTCCTGGAGGCCATTTTTTCCCTCTTTTGTTGCTCTTGTTGTTGTAGCCTTGTTGTGGTTATTATTGTTATTGTTGATGTCATTCGTTGTTGAGAGAAATGGAGAGAGGAGGGGAAGACAGAGAGGAGGAGAGAAAGACAGACACCTGCACACCTGCTTCACCGCCTGTGAAGCTACTCCCCTGCAGATGGGGAGCTGGGGGCTCAAACCGGGATCCTTAAGCCCATCCTTATGCTTTGTGCCACGTGAGCTTAACCCACTGTGCTACCACCCGACCCCCTGCTTTGCCCCTGTTAACCTGTCTTAGGTCATTTTAATGGTGAGACCAATTGCAGAATCCAGAAGGGTAAAAAGAAATAAGAATCGCTCCTGGCTGCTGTTCTCTGTGTGAGTGTATGTTCACAAGAGTGAGTGAACTGAACAGATGAGGTGCACATGCTTCTGAGCCTGAACGTTCCCTGAGCATAATGATCACACTTCCTGCTCTGACCCCCTGCTTCTTTGATCACATGAAGGCAACTTGAGGAGAACTGTTAGGGGCAGCAAAAGGGACAGGGACCCCCCTCCCCCCCCACACACACACCTGCTCCAAAGGAGAGGTCCTGAGGAACACTGGAAGGCATACCTGGATCTTGGTCCAGCAGGTCAAACTGGTAGAGCCAACACCCACCTGTCCTCCCCACTCATTCAGCACATGGCATGGAGCAGAGACCAGGCCTCAGGACCTCTCAGTTACACTGGTATCCATCCCCCTTCACCCTGCTTCCTAACTCAGTGCTTGCCTCACTCAATGCTCGCCACTCCTGAAGCCTGCTTCTGCCTGGCAACGTCTATCTGCAACCCAGCCAGCAGAGTTTCAAGGGGGACCCCCAGACCCCTTCCCCCATTTCACTCACAACAACCTCACAGATCTAGGAAATGATGGGGTGGCAGTCCAGCACAGGGCTGATTTCGAGGGGTGTTTTTTTTTTTTCCAGCTTCATTGGGCCTGCGAGGTAGGATGAGCAGGACAGAAGCGTGGGCTTAATTAACACAGGCAGGTTCCCTATTGGGGAGGTCAGGGAGGTGCACCCAAGTGGGTCCTGAGTGCCACCTACCTGCTCATTCTCAGTCTCTAGGCCCCTGGCTGACTCCTGACATCAAGACTCTTCTGTCTGTGACCTCCAGTTCCCCCTCAATCCACCTCCATTGGCTCAAATCCTGACCTTCAGCAGGTCCAGAAGCCCAGGGAGCCACAGGCCAAGTGCCTGAGGGTCTCTGCGGGCAGTGCCTAGATGAGCCTTCAGGAGCTTCTGAGTTGGGAGTGGAGAGCTAGCACCCAGCAGGGCCTTTCAGGAAACCAAGGATCCTTGACAGTGTGACAGAGCATCGGATTGCTCTGGGACAGGCTACAATCATCTGCCAGGGGATCCAGGCAGCTCTGTTGCCTTCAGGATTAGGGTGCCAGTGGCCAGGGAAATAGCTCAGTCTATAGAGGGCAGGACCTGCCTGCCTGAGGCTCCTGGTCCAATACCTGGTGCATTTCCTAGCTAAGTGGGGTGCTCTGCTTCTCTTTCTCTCGCATATGAAACTCTCTTTCCTTCTGTCTCTCTCATTTAAGACTCTTCTTGAAATGAATGAAACGTGTGTGTGTGTGTGTGTTTGTGTGTGTGTGTGTGTGTGTGTGTGTGTTTAACTAAAGACAGAATTAGGTGTCTGACTCACTCCATAAATCAGCTTAAACCAGAAGCACATTCACCCCTGAGATTTGGGATGGATGGGCCTGCACCCAACTCTGTGATCTATGACTTGCCTGCAGGTGTGGGGAGCCAGGCCACGGTGGCATCATCATACCTGTTATTTGACAGACACAGATGTCTATTAAGCCAGGCTCTGCTCTGTAGTGTGGACCCACCAAAGGAGAAGAAAACAGGAAAAGAGATCTCTGCACTAGATTCTGCATGGAAGAAAGAGAAGCTGTTCCTTCTTGTTAATATTTACTTACTGCAACTGAGAAACCAAGGGAGTTTCTGAGGAGAAAGGCAAACAAAAGGAGAGGTGTCGGAGCTCTGCCCTGGCTGGTACAGGCAATGGATAGTTTGCTGTTCTACCATTTGGACTAGCTCTCAATTTAGAGAAAGGCAAAGGTGTTTTTCTGTTTGTTTGGTTAGTTGTTTTTTCTCAGAGTGGCCCAGCATATGAGCAAAGGGCCATCAGGAAGGATACGCTTCCATGAGTCCTAGGAACCTCCAAGAAATGCAGAAACCCACCCAGCCTTCCTGAGACCTTCCAGGGAGGGAGGTCAGTATGAGACTGCCAGGCCCAGCAGGGATGAGGTGTGACCCTGAAGCTTGGCAGCTGGGGAAGGGAAGGGAAGGGAGGGGAAGGGAAGGGAAGGGAAGGGAAGGGAAGGGAAGGGAAGGGAAGGGGAGGAAGGGAAGGAAGGGAAGGGAAGGGAAGGGAAGGGAAGGGAAGGGAAGGGAAGGGAAGGGAAGGGAAGGGAAGGGAAGGGAAGGGCTCACAGCGAAGTATAGAGGAGGAAGAGCTGCCAGAAGAGGCTCAGAAGCAGCCAGAAGTTGGGGGCAGGGAGGGAGAGGGCCAGCCTTCCCAGCAGGAACAGAAACTCAGATGAGCAGGTCTTGAGGGATGCCTGCAAGAGGAGACAGGCTGCCGGGGGCTGGCAGAAAAGTGCCATGTGGGTTTTTATTTATTTATCTGTTTATTTGTTTCCAATCGGCCTGGGATGGAGAACTCCAGATTGAACTGCTACTTTTGAGAACCCAGGGGACCCAGGAGAAGCATTTCAGTGCTGAGTCCCTGAGCTGTGGCTTCAGAATCTCTTACTAGGATTCTTTTTTAAAAAACTATTCTTAAAGGGAAGGAAAACTAAATGGCAGCTTTACTTAAACATGCACAGATGGCCTTCCATTCTAGGAAATGGTGGCTTCCACTAAGATCAAGAGAGCCCTTAGCTCCTCACAGAGAATGGGGGCACTCAGAGCCAAGCACCCCCCCACCTAGGATTTTCCTAGAAGTCTCCCCCAGTCCACAGAAGCTCCTTAACTTTATCCACCAGAGGGACATAATCTCTACAGCTGACCAAGGGCAGGGAAGGGGACACTTCCTGCTGGACCACACCCACAAAAACTCTCTGCACACCACATCCCCTGCAAATTCCATCCCACTGTCTCCAGCAGCTGGGGGCTTGCAGACACCTGATCGTTGTGATGGTGGATTTAAGGGCAATTTATAAGAATGAATGAATGACACGACAAAAATCAATTAAGTGATAAACTTTTTTTTTTTTTACATAGAACTTCATGAGAGGAACTCAGTACCAAGCACTCTGTTGAGGGTCTGAGCAAGTGCAGGGGGAGACCCAGAGTCAGGCCAGGAAAGGAGGAGTACCCAGAACATGGGCACTTGGCTGCACCATGCCAGAACTCGGAACTCCTTTCTCAGGCACACATGTTCCCTGTGTTGGAGGAAGAAAACAATGTTGCACAGAAAATGGCAGTGGTAACAGCTGTGGGTGTGGTGTGGAAAGGAAATGAAGGTGGGGCCTTAGAAATGGATGTTATGCCTATAGTTGGGCTCTCTCTGCCTACCAGGAAGCTGCAATCTGTAATTCTCTCTCTCCCTCTCTCTCTCCCTCTCCCTCTCCCTCTCCCTCTCCCTCTCCCTCTCCCTCTCCCTCTCTCCCTCTCCCTCTCCCTCTCCCTCTCCCTCTCCCTCTCCCTCTCTCCCTCTCCCTCTCCCTCTCTCTCTCTCTCTCCTTCTCTATTTTTTCTTTTTTTTTCAACATGGATGTTCTCATTTTTCTTGAATAAGTCTTAAAATTCCTGAAAACCATGTCTTTCTGCTCAATTCTTTGTTGAGTTTATGTATGACAAATCTCGATGTATCTTCCCCAATACAACTCCATTCACAGGCTCAATTTATTGACATTTCCAAATAACCTCAGTCACGTGGAGACAATTTCCTACCGGCCTGTCTGCTTGGTTAGACTTGTTACCAAATACTCGACCAATACATTCTAGGTTCTGTACTAAGGCTTTGGTGGCCATATTTCTTTTATCAATGGATCACCTGTTATTCCAGAGAAGGCTCTCTCTACTGAGGGTATGTCAGTGAACACAACCTTCCCAGCCAACCATCCCAGCCTTCATGAACGTTGCATTCCGAGTGGAGGGTGGAGTGGCTGAGTCATTAAGAAGGAAAGGTAGGGTGTGTCAGAAACGTGTCATACAGAGAAAAGACCTAGGCAAGGGGGAGCAGGAGACTGGGATGTTGACTCTAGAGACACCAAGACTGGGCTTTATCATTTTGTAGGTGAAAAAAGGGGTATTCAAGGGGGCTGGGCAATGGAGCACCAGGTTAAACACACATAGTACTAAGCTCAAGGATACGTACAAAAAGGTTCAAGCCCCTGCTCCCCACCTGTGGGGGTCACTTCTCAAGTGGTGAAGCAGGTCTGCAGATGTCTATCTTTTTCTCTCCCTCTCTCTTGCCTCTTCCTCTCTCAACTTTCTCTGTTCTACCCAATAAAATGGGGGGAAAAAAGGCTGCCAGGAGCCATGGATTCATAGTGCAGGCACCAAAGCACCAGTGATAACCCTGGAGGCCAAAAGAAAAGAAGAGGAAAGAAATGAAAAAAAAAAAGAGAGAGAGAGAGGGGAGAAGAGAAGAAGTGTTCAAAGAGACTCAGCATCCGGCCCAGAGTGCCATTAGTAGTGACAACATCAACAACATCTGTCAAGCAGGGTGCTTTACCAGTTAGAAGGCTTGATTTCTGCAATTACTCCCTGGCCCATCCTAGCTTTAAGGCAGACAAAGGGAGCAGACAGAGGGCATGTGGACATCTTCTGGAAGCTGCATGGGATCCCCTCATCCTCTGCTCACTGCTCTGGGCCCTGGAGGGAGAGCAGCTGACCCCATGACCAGGAGTCAGGCCAACTCTGCTTCACCTGCAGGCTGCAGCCTTTTGGGGTGAATGGACGCAGAGTTTGGGGTGGGAGGTTTACTGGAGAAGAAGAGAGAGGAGGCCACAGTGCACACCCCAAGACTCATCTTGGATGAGATACATCCCAACTCTTTCAGAGTCCTGGAAACTGTACTTTCTCATCACTCTCGTAATTTAAGGGGTGATCACACCTCCTGTTTCAACAGCTTCAGTACTGCCTTAGCTAAAACTCACCCATAGACTTGCAGATCACACCTAGGGCTTCAAACATGCAAAGCATGAGGTCTAGCACCACACAAGGCAGCTGCCTTGGTCAGGAGGGAAGACACCGTCTCCACAGGACCCTCAAAGCAAAAGCAGAAGAACGCTGTGAAGGCAGGACTGACCACGCCTGAAGGTCCAAGCTGTAAGCAAGTAAAGGCTGAAACCAGCGGAGACCCAGATGCCACCTGGCATACCCACTGGGTGACCCCCAGTGACGCTCTACTGTCATCTCCTGACAGTATCCAGACTGGCTGAGGGGCACCAGCCTGCGCCAGATGCCAGGAGAGCTTGAGAGTACACTTCTATGGTCAGAGAGAGGAACAGCCGGGAGGCTGGGAAGGTCAGGAAGATAAACTGTGGTGATGTAAAAGATGTTCATGTCTGAGGTGCTAAGGTCCCAGGTTCAATCCTGGGCATTACCACAAGTCAGAGCTGAGCAGTGCTCTGGTCAAATAAACAAAGGAGCAAACTTGAATTCTGAGCAAACTCTCCCCCAGGAGAGCCCCACCTACTACAACCACCTAGTGAGTATTAGTTGCACTGGATGGCCTGCCTTCCCCCTGACTCCCCACAGAAATAGGAATGAAACAAGTCCTTGTGCATCCCAGAGAAACCCTCCATCAGCAGAGCATCCTGGGAGGAGCTGAGTGGGAAGCAAGTGCCCAGCTCCTAAGGGGTGTCTGTCCTGCCTTCCCTCTTCCAGTAAATCTGACCTGATCTCCCTAGTGTCTCTGTCCTAGGTTCTTTCCAGGAGAACCGGGACCCCGGCTCCAGGCCCATTCTCTCTGCCTTCCTACAGCCACACACCCAGCCATCTCTTGAGCTGAGCCAAGAAGCCCCTCAGCTGATACCATGTGCATTGGTCTTTCTTTACATCACTGGCTTGGCATATTTGGTTTGGTCACTGCCAGTAATGGGCCAACGGAAATGCAGATCCCCTGCCCCGCCACCGAGGCTGGGCCGGCAGCAAGAGGGTTAATTGTGCTGTTCTGAGGCACCAGTGTAACCAGCTGAGAGGGCACCTTCATGATCCATCACCTTCTTTCACCTTCCTGGGGCCTGCCCGCTCCTGAAGTGGCTAAGACACAGTGTCCTCAGTGCCCGCCACACTCTCCTGGCCTGCAGTGGTTCCAGAATATCCACCCCTGATAGATACCCAGCAAGCAGAAGAATTGCCAGTGTATCTGTCTCTTGAAAAACAAGCACACTGTCTGCTGAGAATCAAAGCACAGGCCTTGGGCAAGACTGCAACTATACAACAAGAAGTGTTGGCGGGGTGTGGCAGCCTGCTGGTGTGGGGAGCAAAAGGTCCCACAACCACCCTGCACAGGACATCACAGAAGAAGCTCTGGCATCCTCTCTTTCTCTCTCTTTCTATAGGGCGCCCCCTGGAGTTGGAAGAACACAGACCATGTGAGGCTATAAACTGACCTAGTTCTCTGAGCAGTGATTAACCTGGAAAATATTTACAGATACCACTTAGTAACAGCAGGTAAACACGCTAATATCTACCTTAGTCAGGCACCATGCTAGGTGTTCTGTGCATATTCTAATTAATGCTATATATTTCAGTTTGGTGGTGATTGCAGCAATGGTATCTACATCGTGCTGGTCACATCTCTGCACAAGTCCATTCTCTTTGAGTGTGGATGGTACTTGCAAGCTGCTTGGAACCACTGGAATAGGACAGAGGTGTTGAAAAATAACTCTGTGATCATGAAGACATAGACTGATAAATACAGGAAACACTAGATGATATCAATCATTACAATAAGCACACATCACATATTAAAAAACAATATACAACAAACCTTACCAGGTAATATTATTATACAGCATATGCACAGACTGTACATGTTGATGTGTAAACACACACATGTAGTTGGCGGGTCTCATCTCTGTTACCAGGCTTAAAGAAACATGCCACCATGTCACAAGATGAGATGAGGAACGCAGATGTTGGAGAAGGACCCGAGGGTGGGATGCATATGGTGGCCACAGCTTCAGTGAGCTGAGAGCACCCTTTGCTCTGGACCCAGCACGAAGTGAGTGTCCTCTCACTTAGAATCACCCGGAGTGAGAACCTGTCAACAAACCCAAGCAGGCCTGGAACAGGTCCACCCATTGTCAAGTCTCCGGATGTGTACACACCTTCACTGTGGCCTAGTAAAACCTGGAGCACAGGTCTTGGAGGATATGTCCAGCACCACACACATAGATACCTTGAGATCGTATGTGTGAAGCTGCAAGTTGCCTGGCCATTTATAACACAGGAGATCTGCATTTATGAAAGACAGGGTTAGTGTCACCGCTTCTCCAATGAAGACCCAGTGCTTTGCGGGTGGGGGATCTAGAAGCGTCTAAGTCACACAGAGAATGACAGGTTCTGGCACATGGCATGAAGCAAGCCTCCAAGGCTGTAGCTGTGCCTTAAGCTCCCAAGATGCTGTGCTCTGTTCTGTGAAGTGCAGTTCACCCGGAAACTCCAGAAATCTGTTCTCTAATACTCACCGTAAATTCTGAATGCTGCCCTCCAAAGAGGTTAATGTCCCTATCATCACTCTTGACATCAGCATACGAGATCTTATGTGGAAATAATGCCTTTACAGATGTAGCTGAGTTAGGAATATCTGTATGGGGTCTTCCTGGGTACAATATTCCCCAAGACTGACAGCATTCTGAGTGTAAAGAGAGAGCAAATCCACAGATGCAGAAGAGAGGACCGTGTGTAGATAGAGGCAGACACTGGAATGACAAAAGTCATAAATCAAAGGCTACCCGGAGTCACCAGAACCTAGGAGAGAGGCACGGAACAAATTTTTCCCCCAAAGCCTCCAGAAGAAACCAAGCATGTCAACGCAGTGATTTAAACATTGCCTCCAAACCCGTGACAACATACTCCAGCTGCTCCCAGAGACTTAGTTGGAAGCAACTTGTGACAGAGACCCAGGGAACTCTTGTGGCAGCCTCTACCGTCCTTGGTGCATTAGGAATTGGAACTCCAAGGGCTCCTCTGTGTCTCTACTGCTCACACACTATGTATCACCTGGAGAATCAAGAACAACAGTGCAGAGGGTGCTGGCTGCAGACAGAAGAGTAGAAATGTAGCTAGGAAGGTGGCTCAGTGGACAGAGTGCAGGACTTGCAGGCATGAAGCTCCCAGTTCTATCACCAGAAGTGCACAGGACACATTTATGCTCTCTCTCTCTCCTCTCTCTCTCTCTCTCTCTCTCTCTCTCTCTCTCTCCCTCTCTTCTTCTCATCTCTTATTGATAATCAATCTATCTTATTAAAGACGGGTATTACTATGACCTTCTGAGAATGGTCTAACCCAACCCCACAGAGAGGGTCTCTACTTACTATCACTTCTGATCACAACACACTCTGAGTTTTTCTTGTCATGACGGATCGTCTGCACCAGGTTGACTGGTGAAGGGAGGATTTCCCGGTGGCAGGTGACTCATTATTCATGGGTGAGCCTGAAAGGCTATATCTGGAGGAGGTCAGCCTGTGCAAGGGGAGGCTGAGTAGAAAAAACCACTTTACCAAGGAGAGAGAGAGAGAGAGAAGAGAAGAGAAGAGAGGAGAGGAGAGGAGAGGAGAGGAGAGAGAGAGAGAGAGAGAGAGAGAGAGAGAGAGAGAGAGAAGGAGAGAGAGAAGGAGAGAGAGAAGGACAGAGAGAGAAGGACAGAGAGACAGAAGTACAGAGAGCCCTCCTCAATCGCTATCGAACAGGCCATGGACGGTGCGCCGCTATGTTCCATCTCTGGGGAGACAGAGACGACCCGAACTGCCCCTGCGGCTCCAGACAGACTATGACCCACATAGTCAACGACTGCCACCTCTCCAGATTCAAAGGAGGTCTCGAAACTTGACATCAGGCTCAACCTGACGCTGTTGACTGGCTACGGAAGAAGGGCAAACGCTAGAAGAAGAAGAAGAGAGAGAGAAGGACAGAGAGAGAGAGAGAGAGAGAGAAGGACAAGGGGGGAGAGGGAGAGAGAGAGCCTCATTTGATGCCCTGAGAACTAAAGTAGAATAAAAAGCAGTAGGAGGGGAGGCTGCTTTCTTCGCTGACCTGGACTGTCTTCTTCTGCTCTGGGACACCTCCAACCCTTGGCCCTGGATTCTTAGACCTGTGAACCTGAATCAGGACTCACACTATAGGTTCTCCTGGTTCTCAGGTCTTTAGATTTTGCCTGGAGAGCTGTCACTGGGGGTAGGGAGACAGCCTCATGGTTCTGCAAAAGACATTCATGCCTGAGGCTCTGAGGTCCCAGATTCATTCTCCAGTACCACCATCAGCCACAGCTGAGCAGGGATCTGGTGTTTCACTCTGCCTCTCTCTCTCTCTCTCCCTCTCTCCCTCTCTCTCTCTCTCTCTCTGTGTGTGTGTGTGTGTGTGTGTGTGTGTGTGTCTCCCACTACCCTGTCTCTCTCCATCCTTCCTTCACTCCCCCCCATCTCCCACCTCTGTATCTTTCACTTTCATGAAATAAATAAAATATTCTTAAAATGAAAGAAATAGCACCATTATCCCTGGCGGTAGGGACCCCTTACTCTCTGTGGCTGCATGCGGCAATCTGGACCTTTCCTAATAAACCCCTTTCTGTGTTTCTACATAAATCCTATTGGTTCCATTTCTCGGGGGGGGGGGGAATCCAGAGCAACGCACTCATCAATACAAATCTCTCTCTTCCCTACTGTCAATGAAATTTTGCAAAAATGTTGGTTGTTTCTTGAAAGAGACCAGAGTCTCCTTTAAATTAGCAAGCTTCCTGGCAGAGGGGGTGGAGACAGGCAGGTTCTCAACTCACACTCTGTGGTTCAGACCTTAGGGCAACCAGGCCACTTGTGGTGCTGAGGAAATGAATCGAGGACCCTGGACCACTTCTTTCACCTACAGAATGTGGCTGATCACAGATGCACCCCCAGCAGGGCTGTCTGGGGACGTCTTAGTGTGAAGAGAACAGGACAGACAGGAAGACAGTACTGGAAGCCAGACTCCTCCAAGCCAAAGAGAGGGCTTGTCCCCTTCCCCCATACCCCTTCCTCAGCTGACTTAAGGCAAGAGCTAAGTCTGCATTTTTCTCACGCCAGAAAGTCCTGCTTACTAACTGTATGTGTCTGCAGTCCATGGCTGAGCGTATTTCTAGGCCCTCGATGAATCATGCTGGGGAATACAAGCACGGCTTTGGTTTTGCTGATCCCTGTGTCTGCATTCGGGGCCAGGGAGCGACCTCTTGTCAGAAGGGACAGGGAGGGGATCTCTGTCATGGGCTGGGACTCTCCCTGATCTACTGTCTCATCTTAGCTACACAGGGCCCCCACCTTTGAGGAAATAAATAATGGGTTTTTACCTCCTAGGTGGCTACTTCATTAAATGGTGCCTCTGGACAAGGGAAGGAATTGCAACGTGGGAAGTTATGAAGGGGGGTCCAGGCAGACATTTATTCAATGAACAATTAATTGGGCTGGACGCAAGATGGTTTTGCTGGCCTTTGTGCAGCCTCCTATGGCCCAGCCCACAGCCCTGAAAGCAGCTTCAGCTTGATGACAACTCAGGTGCAGGGCTCCAAGTCCTGATGACCTGATTCAGCAAATGCAGGGGTGGGGAGCCCCAAATCTGCAGTCTCAACAAATCTCCTAGCAGCTCTCCCACAAGCTCCCCGAGACTCTCTGAGAAGGAAAAATGCCCTGGAGGGCCACAGGGACCCCTGGTTTCTCTGCAGACTTGTGCTGGCATTCTGCCTTCCCTGGTGTTTTTCCAGGGTTCCTGCCAAAGGATGAAGCCACCCTCCCAGGACACTGTCATCTGAGAGGCAGCTGGCTTCCTTCTGCTGCTGGGAGTGCTCTGGCCTGGAGACTGGAGAAGAGCTCTGGCCCAGACCCCACTCCCATTGCCCCCAGGACACTGGAGAGACTCCACCTGCCCCACAGCAGAGGGGCCTCCTGCAGGAGAATCCTGGCAGGGATGTCTCCCCTCCTCACTGGGGGGTCCCGGCAGAAAGGGAGCCCACACTCTGTCTTCCTGCCCCTCATTTTGGAAGAGAGAGCATGAGGTAGGGCACTGCTGGTGGAGACTGCTTCCTTCCTTCCTCCCTCCCTTCCTTCCTTTTAGATTTCAAGAGAAGACAGGAGAGGAGGAAGAGGGGTGTCTGTGGTTCCTCTAGACAGCAGGAAGGAGCTCACATTCAGCTCACCCTTCTCATGTGTGATCCAGAGACTGGTTTCATCAGGCCGACCCAGGGGCCGCTGCGGTCCCCTCTGTGGGAGGGTGTGTCCTGAACACCCTGTCACCAGGACAGAAAGAGCAGGAGCTGAGCAGAGACTCCTGCCTGAAAGTCCCCATGGGACTAGGGAGCATGCCCCCCTCGCCCCACACACACACAAAGAACAAATGCTCAGCCCATCTTGAACCTGAGAGCTGCTGAACAGAATGACACACCAAACACTCCATTGCCTGAGATGAATATCTGACAAGACAGCAAGAATGCTAATAGCTTCTAGGAGCTGCCAGCAGATGAGGTCACTTAGGACTGAGGAGACTGCCTGGCCTCATGGAGAGCTGCTGTTCTCGGTGGACTGTCTGTGGGAAGACTCGGGACTCATGTAGGTATCAGGAAGGAGCACGGAGGGGAGCCCACCTGCGGCTAAGCGGGCGAGGAGACACTCCATGGGGAGACAGGTGCAGCTTGCAAGGCACTGTGGATGTGCCAAGTCAACTGAGTGGTGTGCTTTGCCAACTTTAATTGCTTGTGAGGGAGAGAGAGAAGGGGAGGGAGAGGAAGAGGAAGAGGGAAGGGTCAGAACATCCCTCCAGTACACACTCTTGGAATGGACGGAACCAGGAGACAGGCAGCAAGTTTTGTACCCAATCAGCTATGCTCGTCCCAGGCTTACCCCCTTGTCTCCCCATTTCTAGTCATTTCTTTACTGGCCAGAGCACCAGGCCACTGACACAGGTGGAGCTGGGAATGGAATCCTGGACCTTCCAAATGGACTATCTCCCCAGCCTCTTGGCCTTCCTGTTTCCAGCCAGAGAGAGCTGAGCTTCAGTTCAGTCTGCTCTCCTTCCTTCACCTCTTGCTCTTTCTCGGCTGCCAGTCCCAGGAGTCCCAGCATTCCAGGCCCAGGCTGCTTGGAACCAGTGCCCAGTTAGTGATCCACCAGGGACAGACGCATCCACTGGGCCATGAGTTTGAGCAGGAAAGGATCTATCTGAAGTTAGAAATGCAGGGAGCAGGTGATGAATATTCCCTTCACTGGGGAGTGCAGACGCCCCACTCCAAAGGTCTGAGCCCCCTGAGATTAGACAGGAAAGCAAAGCCTTCTTCTCTTCAGTCGGGCTGGAGGCAGCAGCACTGGTTTTACTTAGTGCTTCTGGCTGCCTAGCGCATGATGTATACATTAGCCGGGAGCAAGAATCATCCATAATTCTAATATCCTTCACCGCAGAGGCCGAGGCACTTGGTTTGTAAAAGGGACACCATGGAGACGAGCACCTGGCTCATAGACCAGCCACCTCAAAGCACAATCACACACCATGCAGGGCCAGGAAGTGTCTTTGCAGGCCTGCTGTGATGGGCCCTGGGCTCAGTGCCTCCGGCAGGGGACTACCCACTGGGGCTCCAGGAAGGGGCTGGTAGGGGAACAGCCCCCTACCCCACTCTCAGGGGCTCTCAAAGAAAGGCCTCAGCCCTCAGGATACCAGTGCTGCCTTGGACAGAGGATGCTGGGTGCCCAGAGATTACAAGGCTGGGGGCGGGGCAGGGGATGAGACACCTTGCTGCGTGCACGTCATTCTGTCATTATGCCCAAGAACCCAGGTTCCCATCTGCAAGGGGGAGGGGGGCACGTCATGAACAGTGAAGCAGGGCTGTAGGTGTCTCTGTCTCTTTCTCTCTCCCTCTCTATCTCCCCCATCTCTCTGTCCTATCCAATAAAATGGATAAAAAAAATGGCCTCCTGGAGCAGGGGATTCATTGCTGGCACTGAGCCCCAGTGATAACCCTGGAGGCAAAGATGATTCAATAAAAATTGGGAGAAAACCCAGAAACTGCACATGCCCCTCCTCTTGGCACTCCTTTTATTTCCTTTGTCTGCTCTTTCCCTAGCCCCTGGAGTGCAACCAGGGTCCCCTCTGAGCCCAGTGTCCCTGCAGATGAGTCTCTCCCATCTCTAGAGAGACCTGTTTGCTAGCACTGGAATAGGAACCAAAGGCCCCAAGTTTGCTCAGCAAACGCACAGGGCGTCTTGCCAAAACACAGCAGTCATGGGGCGAGGGGTGGGGTGCAGTCAGCCTCCAGGGCTCAGGCCCACTCTGCTGCAGCAGAGCTCAGTCTGCAGGCTGCAGGGGAGAAGGGAGACCCAGGCTTGGGGTGTGATGGCTCAGAGAAGAGTGAACTCAACTCCAAATTGCCAAAGGACTGCTTGTTAGCTCCTGAGTGCCTCCCTGAACCAGGCACAAGCTCTCCTGCTCTCTGCTTCTCTCTGCAACCCCACCCCCACCCTGCTTAGCAGGAGAGTGGAGAATATGTCAGAATATGTCAGAATATGGAGAACATGTCAGGTGCACACACGCACGCACACAGAAGACAGGTGAACAGGCAGAGACCTGGAAGAGTCCCCCTCAAAGCCACGGGGGCCCTGGGAGCAAAGATGAGGTCGGCTGAGAGGACTTGAAACCAGCTCTTACCCTGAACTCTGCTGAGGGTGTGTGGCAGGGCCTGGCTGCACCTTGCAGTTTTGAGAAGGGTCTCTGGCCTCTGTTACTGGATGGATGCAAACAGAATCCACAACACCTCCCACACATCTGTAACAACCAAAAACGTCCCCCGCAGCCAGGGAGGGGACTTGGAATTCGAATGTGGAGTCTGTGGGCTCCCAAGTCCCAGCCCACATGTGCCAGACTAATGCTCTGGCCTTCCTCCCTGACTAAACAACAAAACAAACAGGCAAACACAAGTCTCCAAACACCCCCTGGTGCCTCTCAGGAGCAAAGATCACCCTGGTTGAGAACCACTGGAAGAGAGAGATAAGAAAGATATTCTTAAAAGGGGGCCCGGTGGTGCTGCACCTGGTTGAGCGCACATGTTACTGTACATAGGGACCCAGGTTCAAGCCCCTGGTCCCCACCTAGAGAGGGAAAGCTTCACGAGTGGTGAAGGTGTGTCTCTGTGTCTTTCCCTCTCTATACCCCCTTCCTTCTTGATACCAGGCTGTTTCTATCCAATAAATACAGATAATAAAAATAAATAAATTCCTACCCACGGGGGGGGGGGGGTGTCCGCTTCACAAGCAGTGAAATAGGTTTGCGAGTGTCTATCTTTCTCCCTCTCTATCTTCCCCTCCTCTCTCGATTTCTCTCTGTCCTATCCAATCCCCACAACAATAACAGCCATAACAACAATGGAGAAAAGATGACCGTCAGGAGGAGTGGTTTCATAGTGCAGGCACTAAGCCCCATCGGTAACCCTGGAGGCAAAAAATTAAAATTATAAATAAATAAATGACTACTAAAAAGATATTTTAAAATATGATTTATTTCATTTAGTTGTGCAGATCTTTTCAGAGCACCAACTCTGGGCTGGGCTCTGCACACAAAGGTCCCCAGCAGCACCCTGTGTGAGGCACGGGCTGTGAGGAAGCAATGTGGTCAGTCAGCCAGATAAATTCCAGAGACCCTTTCCAGGAAGCACGCCGGCATTTCAAAACAAGCGCCCTCCTCATCATACCCACAGGCCAGGGGCTGTTCCCAGGCTTTCCCTCCAGCCTTGCCCATCCTGGATGTGTCCTGAGTTCTGGGCTGGCTACCTGGCTCTCAGCCTCATCAGGTTGGGCCTTTGTGGATATAACCAAATGCCACTTTATCACCCCAGAAAACAGATATAAATATTTCCTCTTCCTGCTGCCCGTGACAATGCCTTTGTTTCTCTTTATTGGGGGGATTCGAGGTTTACAGTCCACGGTAAGATACAGTCCTCGGGATAGATAACATTTCTCAGTTTTCCACATAACACTCTACCTCCCTCCCCCACTAGGTCCTCCTCCACCATCCTGCTCCAGGATCTGAACACTCAACCCTCCCCGACCCCAGAGTCCTTTGCCTTTGGTGCAATCCACCAACTCCAGTCACGTTCTCCTTAGTGTTTTCCCTTCTGATCTTATTTCTCAAGTTCTGTCCATGAGTGAGATCATCCCATCTTCCTCCTTCTCATTCTGGCTCATCTCACTTCACAGGATTCCTTTAAGCACCATCCAAGAGGAGGTGCAGAAGGTGAGTTCATCCTTCTTCACAGCTGAGTAGTATTCCATTGTGTATATACACCACAGCTTTCTCGGCCACTCCTCTGTTGTTGGACACCTGGGTGCTTCCAGGTTTGGGCTGTTACACACTGTGCTGCTACAATGATTTTTTTTTTCTTGTCGTGAGGAGGGGGTGATGCATTGTTCTTGGGGAGTCACCCAGAGGATGGGTTTGGGCTTTACTGGGTTTTATTGCCAGCATGTTACTCATTTCACCCACACCTCATGCAATCTTAAAGGGGTGTTGCTTTGCCTGCCTGCCTGCCTGCCTTCCTTCCTTCCTTTCTTTTTCTTTTTCTTTTCTTTTTTATTGATTAGCTATCCACATTGAAGTGGCATGTGGACTTTTACTGATCGTGTGTGTGTGTGTGTGTGTGTGTGTGTGTAGGGGTGGTCTGGCCAATGGGAGCCTTGTGTCTCCGATGCGGGAGGCAGTAGCGCCATTTCTGTCTCTGAGGGCACAGGACAGGACTCAGCAGCCAGCACTCAGCCTCCGTAGCAGAAGGGCAGTGGGGGTGGCGGTGTGTGTGCGGCAGGTTCACTCCCAGCCCCGGAGAGGAAAGCAAGTCCCTCAGGCAGGCTGGACCACTGTCACCCCTTTTCTCTCAGCTTCCTGTCTTGGTGCCCATGAGCTCGGAGACGTTCTCAAAGTGGGGGTGAGACGGGGAGCAGCGTGAAGGAGATAAATCAAAACAAGGTTCAGCTCTGTGAGTTTACTGGACAACCAACCACATTATTGTTACACGGACCTTACCTCCTCCTCAGCCATGGAAGGAAACATTTCTCACCAAGGAGCAAAGGGAGGGGAGCACACTGCCCAGATGCAAACATGCTAATTCTGCAAAACAGCCTTTTTTTTTTTTCTTTCAAACTGCCCTGACTCCTGGGGAAAAAAGTTTCCCCAAGTTTATTAAGTGATTCAATTGTTCAAAACTTGAAGGAATCCTGGAACTGAGCTCCTGAGCCATGTGAGAAAGCCCATGACTCTGACACTCAGTGCCGCCCCCCCCCCTCGCCAATGGCTTCTGTTTATCAGGCGAATGGCATTGTACTTATCTGAGGGAGTTGGGGGCCAGAGTATTGGAAGGAAAGTGCAGTGAGAGAATATTCCCTGAAGGCATAACAGAATGCTTCCCCCTTCTTAGTCCAAAGAGACTAGAAGCAACTGTCTGCCACAGCTATATGTCAATAGCGTTAAATGACACAAATCCCAGTGACGTCTTATATGATACAGGAAATCCTAACAATGGGATTTTCAAAGTCACCAAATTTCCAGATAGCTTGGTTATAATAATAACTATCTATTGCCTTCTTAGATGTTAAGACGGCAGGAACCCTCCCCATTCTCCATAAAACCCATATTTCTCCCCGTCCCGGAACCCCAGTGGTGGGGCTCATCTTCTAGCAGGCTTCTCCCCACCCACACCAAGTGATCCTGCATCTGCTGATCTCAGCGGAGTCAATGCAGCCAGCACCCGCTGGACATGTTTCACTGCAGACTGTGTCTACAGACAGCAGGCCTGGGAGGTCAACCCTTCAGCCCGAGCACTCTGACATCAAGGTGAAGATGCTACCATGACGCCAACCTGACTTCCCTGGGCAGAGGACCTCACCCATGTGTCCTGGAACCACCACCCCCCTCCCCAGAGCCCTGCCCCACTAGGGAAACAGAGAAACAGGCTGGGGGGGGGGGTGTGGATCCACCTGCCAACACTCATGTCTATCAGAGAAGCAATTACAGAAGCCAGACCTCCCACCTTCTGCCCCCCATAATTAGTCTTTGTCCATGCTCCCAGAGGGATAAAGAACAGGAAAGCTATCAAGGGAGGGGATGGGATATGGAACTCTGATAGTGGGAAGGGTGTGGAATTGTACCCCTCTTACCCTATAGTCTTGTCAATATTTTTAATTTTAATGTGTGAACCACTACCTGGCCCATAGTTTTTATTTTATAAATATATTTTTTAAAAGAATGCCCCCCGCCCCCCCCAACCAATGCAGCCCTGGTCTCTGGGGGTGGGTGGCAGGAGCCAAGGGAGGGAGGGAAATGCAGAGAGGGCAGGGGCTGCTCCCTAGATGGAGGACTGGTCCAAAACAAATGGCCTTGCAGGCTGACAGCCCGAGACCCTGAACCCCACGCAGGCACACACAGGAATTCAGAATGCATCAGAGAACAGGTGTGGAAGGCAGCCTCTAGGACGCACACACATATGTGCAGTTCTCCTTGACCGAAAAATCGTCTCACAAACAAAGGGATAATAGACAGTGATGGTTCTACTCAGTGGGAATATTACTCGGTCTTCAAAAAGGAAGGAATCCTGGGTCTGGGGATTGCTCAGTGGTTGAGTGTATGCCTGAGGTTGTGGGTTCGAGGTCCTTCTCCTAGCATCTCTGGTCTCGGTCTGAAGCCGTGCACTAGGCAAGGTGCTCAGTCCAGTTCAGTCCCTGCCTCCCCTGCGAGCCCCCTGACAGTATGGAGTTGTGCATCTCTGAAGTCTGGCACACAGCAAATGGGTCTCTGCCCCTTGGGAGGGGGCGAAGGGGGTCCAGGGGGAGCAGGTGATACAGCCTGCGGTGGTGCTAAAACTCTGGCTGCCACCCACTTGGCAACAGAGCCCAAAGGCTGGTGATGGAGGGCCTGTCTGAAGCCTGACTTGCCAGGACAGCTCCTTCTTGGCTTGTGAGCAGGTCACGGAGCCTCCCATCCCCAGACTGCCAGACTCCGCTTCGTAGACAAAGGTGGAGCCACCAGCAGAGCTTCACCACAAGTACCAAGGGGAACACAGCAGAGGCAGCTGGGTCGTGGCACACCGGGCATAGCTGGCTGAGCTCGCACGTCCCTGTCAGCAAAGACCTGGGTTCAAGTCCCCTGCTCCCCACCTGCGGGGGGGGGGGGTGTGTGTTTCATGAGCAGTGAAGCAAGTACTGTAGGAGTCTCTCTCCCTCTGTCTCTCCCCCTCCTCTCTCAATTTCTCTCTATCCTATCAAATAAAGAAATAAAATAAAATAAAATAACCACCCGGAGTGCTGAACCCCTCCTGCAGGTGCAAAGCTACAGTGATAACATAGGTGGCAAGAACAAAACACAGAAAATAATAAATGAATGAATGAATGAATGAATGAATGAATGAATGAATGAGTAAGGATGGCAGAGATAAGATAGGCCATCAAACTGGAAAACTCCAGCCACAGGGAACTGTGCAGAAAGGCACCTGAGAGGCAGGACCCTCCACGCCACGGAGGGCAGAGTGATTCATACCCAGAGCTGGAGCTGGGACTCTGACACCCGATTTTATATAGACAGATACACGTCGACATGGGACATGGAGTCTGTGACTTTCTATTTCCATATGTCAGGCAAAGTACAACCTTAAGCACATTCTGAATAATTCATTCAAGCAAAGGTCTGATAAACAGATGTCTGTAATGTGATAGTTCTGAAGGTGCCATTTTTTTTCTCTGACACTGAAAAGAAAAAAAGAAAGAAAGAAATTCATGCTTATTTGCCAGATGGCAAATAAAGCCCAGTTCATCACTTAGGCTCACAGGGGGGACTCCAGCCCATTTTTCACCAATTCCCACTCTATATTTAACACAGCAAATACAACAGTGAAGGATTGTGCTGCTTCCTCCCTGATCCGTCTCCAGCGCGAGTGTTAATCTCTGCTGGGTCTGCAGCCGTGTTGACTTCAAACCAGCAAAACAAGTTTCCACGTTACAAATGATAGCTTTGCAGAGACAACAGAAAATCCTGTATGCTCAATGGCTGGAGCGTATTGAAGACTGCCAGAAACAGATTTCTGCAAAAAAACGTCTATTTCCCCATCCTCGACCTGGCACGGTGTCCCAGAGCAGCAGCCTCACATCCGGGGCCAGCGCTGGGTGCCTTTCAGTGGGCACCGCCTCACCGCCATTCCAGGTCAGGGCTTGTGGCCAAGGGGGTGGGGTTCCTGTAGATGCCACAGCAGATGCCATGCAACTCCAGTTCTAGGTCCTGTTCGTCTTCCCTGACGTGTAATATTCTCCTGCGCTTTGAACCCTGCCCTTGCCTGGAGGGACATTTCATGTGTCTGAAAGGGGCCAGAGAGAAGGCCGGGCTTAGCCGAGAGACTGCGGCATGTGACCACATCTTCTCGTGCTCAGGGTGGTCTGACCTTCCTAGGACCTCTCCCTTTTCTTCTTTTCTGCTTTCTGTGGACACCCCCCTCGCATGCCCACATCAGACAGTGGGGTGGGAGGAATTAAGGCGAAACCCTCTGGGGAAGACCCTGTCTCTCAGAAGACAAGGCACAACACATGGCCGTGGGCACAGCTTAGGATCCACTGTGGGAAGCAGGGATTAAGTACAGTACTCACATCAGAATGCTGGTGGAGATTGGGGGGGGGGGTCAGGTACTAGAGCCTCTCAACTTACATCCCTACAGTCAGAAAATATTTTCTTTTTTTTTTTAAATTTAATTTGTTTTATGTTAATGAGAGACAGAGATAGAATGATAGAGATAGGCCAGAGTACTGCTCAGCTCTGGTTTGTGGTGGTGCAGGGGATAGAACCTGGGACTTTGGAGCCTCAGGCATGAAAGGCTTTTTGCAGAACCATTATGCAATCTCCCCACCCATGGGAAAATATATGTGTTAAATATATAAACTATATATACATTGCCTCCAGGGATATTGCTGGGGCTCAGTGCCAACACTACAAACCCACTGCTCCTGGAGGCCAGTTTTTCCATTTTATTGAATAGGACAGAGAGAAAGTGAGAGGGCTGGGAGAGATACAGAGGGAGAGAGGGGGGACCAGGCACACCTGGTTAAATGCACATTACAGTGCACAAGGACCCAGGCTCAAGCCCTGCCCCCATCTGCAGGGGGAAAGCTTCCTGAGTGGTGAAGCAGGGCTGCGGGTGTCTCCCTCCCTCCCTCCCTCTCTATCTCCCCCTTTCTCTCACCTTCTGGCTGTCTCTATACAATAAACAAATAAAACTAATTTAAAAACTTGAGAGGGAGAGAGAAAGACACCTGCAGACCTGCTTTGCCGCTTCACAAGTGTCCCCCTTGCAGATGGGGAGCCGGGGGGAGGGGTCCGAACACAGACCCTTGTCAAGTTCTTGTGCTTAGTACTATATGTGCTTAACCAGGTGCACCACAGCCTGCCCCCTCCCCCCATGAAAATATTTCCCTAACGCCTATCATGTGTCAGATGCTGGGGATCTAACAGCAAACAAGACCTACCTCCTGCCTGTTTGGATCCCACTGTAGTTATAGCGACTGATCATACACATCATATACACAGCGCAGCAAAATATACTGACACACAGGCCGGATCTTCGACTGCCAGGGTGGGGTTCGGATAAAGAAATGTCCCTGTATTGAATGTCCCCAGGCCGGGCAGTTTATAGACAGAATTCCGCATCTTTCTAGGTGAGGGAGGTATGCTCACTCTCCCCCTTTTATAGACGCGGAAAGGCAGGTTGGAGATGCCCAGAGTGTCAGAGATGGTCAGAGAGAAGGGAGCGTGGAGAAGCAGAGACAGTCCACTGCAGAGGGCTTCTGCCTCCACATGCCCACGTTGCGGGCTCACTTTGCAGCCCCGTGGCCCTGGGGAGGGGGTTGTGCTTGGTGCTGGGGTATCTCTTCTCCCTGTCTTTCCACTGAAAGAAAAAGTGGTCTGGAGCAGGCAAACTGCACATGCCTGAGGTCCAGGCCTTGGGGACAGACCTGGTGGCCAGCGATGACAGTCCAAACTCTCTCTACCCAAGATGGTGGAGCAGGAAGCAGACCCACTCTCCTGGAGGATGCCCAGGAGCTACACTCTGCAGAGTGAGAACTCATAACTCCAGCCATCTAGTCAAGGGGAGAACTGTGAACTAGGATTAAATGCTTGGGGGGTGGTCGTAGGGGTAGAGTTTTGACTACCATGTAGAAAAAAGAACCGAAAACACACTAGGACTACACGCACACACACACACACACACACACACACACACACACACACACACCCCTGAACAATCCCTCCCAGAAGCCTTATCTGTGTATGTTTCAGCCCATTTCTCTCTCTCCATGGCTCCCACCTAGATGAGCATCTGAATACTCTACCTTTGAAGGCAGAACCGGAGTCCTACTTCATTTGTGTCTATACTTTGTTTTCTAGTTTGTTGCAATGAATCTTTAATACGCATTGAATTATGAATTGTCAATAATTGATGGAGCAGATTCCAAATGCTTCCTACTGCTGTCACATAAGTAGCTGACAGTTGAGGGGCTTGCGTGTGCCTGATACTCCCCCATCCTCCCCCTGGCTTCCCCAACCCCAAGGGGCACGGAGACTCTGAGAGGCCATGGGGGCAGGGGGCAGAAGGCAGCTCCACTAGGGTCAAGGACTGGATACACCTCTGAGGACGGCGAGAGGGGAGATTTCAACCCTGTAAAACTCAACTCAGATGAGTGTTAATAGAGCCCCCTTCTTGCTTTGAAATCAAGCCCACTAGCGGAAACATCATTCTCACCCCACCCCTCTCTCTAACATCTTTCAGCTCTTCACTTGGTTCTTCCTCAAAACATGAACATTCTCTTTACCATCAGCAATCTCATACCTATGTCCTCTAGAAAACACCAAAAGAACACTCAGCCTGTTATAAAACCCTCTTTTATCCAACAGGGAAACCAGCATTGGGAACAACCAACGGCAGGGGCAGAGGAATGAGGGTTTTTTTACCCCCACTTTCTGAACCCCATCCCATATTTACTAGCACGATACACTTGGTAATGAAAGGTCTCCTTCTGCATCATTTTCTTTAAAGGTGCTCAGGAATCCTGGAGGCCAGGAACCTTTGGGCATTTGTCTCAAAGGTCTTGACTTGGTCTTTGATTCCTAGAATGTCACAAAAGAGGATGCTTTTTTTAAAGCTAATATAGATGATCTCTTTTTTCCCCTTTATTGGGGGATAAATGCTTTACATTTGACAGTGAATACAATAGTTTGTACATGCATAACATTTCCCAGTTTTCCACATAATAACGCAACCCCCATTAGGTCCTCTGTCATCCTGTTTCCCTGCAAAAGATGATTTCCTTTGGCATCTACCTCTATGAGCTTGGGCACCCGTGGGTAAGAGGACAGGGTTCATTTTTATAGATAGCTATTCTAGGGTTGTGGTTTTTAAAATCTATCTATGGTCAACATTTAAAACTGGCGACGGAGTCTGAAACAGACGGACATATTAAAGCTGCAATTTTCAGAGTCTTCATTCGTTCTCAAAGGATGCTCGCTGCTGATTCTAGATGGAGAACTTTTGGAAACACTGAGACCTTTAATTTTAGCTGAGTAGGCCACATGCTACTTATGAAACATCTATTTTGAGAACTGCAGCAGAGAATTAAAACTGACACTTCCTATTCTGGTCTACTACCTCACTGACAAACAAAATAAAATTACAAACACACAGGAAACAAGGCTTTTAAGGATACTAGGAAAAATGAAATCAGAGAAGCTTCGTCTAAACTGATGCAATCTGGTGACACGTGTTTGTTTGTTTTAAGAAACATAGATCTTAAGTTAATTCATAAATACTGTAGTGGGAGTGCAGGTGTCCATTTGAAGCTTCATAAAATTGCATTTGAGACTCTAAATAGAGCCCCTGTTTGGAACTGGATTCCAGACATGCTGTTGGTCTTGGGGGAAGCTTTGGGGGTACCTTCGACCAGAGCAAACACAAGGCCATGAAGAGAAGTGTATGCTTGATCCCAGGGCCCGAGGAGGAAGCAAGCTGCAGGAAGGAGCTCTCACAGGGGGAGGAGAAAGACACCTGCACCTAAGCCAAGAAGAGATGCTGCACTTCCCACTTCCTGGCACAGTGGCCTCTAGAGCAACTTAAGGCGGCCTGGCATGAGCAGACTGTCTGGGCACAGGCAGTGTGGAAAAGTACACCACACCTCCTCTTGGGAAGTGAAGCATCTTCTGAAACTGTGTTGAAAAGACCAATATTGACTGTGAAAGCAAGTGCAGTAATGGAGGAAGAAGGAGGAGACAACAGACAATAGATAGATAGATAGATAGATAGATAGATAGATAGATAGATAGATACATAGATAGATGATAGATATATAGATAGATGAGACAGATGGCAGGTAGGTAATAGACAGATAGAGCAGATAGACAGATGAACGATAGATGATAGATAGATAGGTGATAGATATATAGGTAGATAGATGAGACAGATGACAGATAGATGAGATGATAGATAGATAGATAGATGAAGCAGATAGACATATAGATGCATGGTAGATAGATATCAGAAATGATAGATAGGTAGATAGATAGATAGATAGATAGATAGCAAAAAGATAATGGATGAATTAAGAGTCTTGTCTAAAATGCATCCAATCGACAGAGTTTTGTCGGTAAAGCCTCATTCTGGCAGGAGCTATCTGAGAATATCTATGCTTGGCCCAAGGCCATTGAGTGCAAAGAACGGCAAAGGCAAAGGGGAAGGTCCCCTGAAGAGTCCCTAGCCACCTGCGGGGCACTCTAGGGACATGGGTAAGATTGCACAGCAAGCGGATTAGGGAACCATGACCTTTCTCGTCCACCTGGGGAAGTCCTATCAGTCAGTGCAGCATAACATTCCAGGAAGGTAACACAGATTTCTTCTTTTCAGTGCATCAGCAAGAGGGATTCAGATGCAAGCGGTCAGTATGATCAGCAAAGCTGTGTCTTGGAAATAAACCTTCTGGGAAGAAAGTCAATGAAAGAAGGAGCTGGACTTCCCTGTTCCCAGAAGCAGTCAAGGTCCATGACACCCTGGGGGTGGGCTCAGCCTTCTCTCTGGTTGGGGCTGTAGGAACTTGCCAAGACACTAAGAAGACTGACAGCACGTGCGTGCCTTTGACATTGAGATGAGTAAGAGTGAACATTAAGTGTGTTTTAGGAAGACATTTGGTTGGATGAATTCACTCAAACTTGGGGAGATCAGCAAGGAAAGAAAGGCTGGTGGTCACTGCCACTTGCAACTCTGGTGGTGAAATACTCAGCTCGGGCTTCATGAGTAGGATGCTGATAGTTGATTCTCACTCATGCTCAGAGGTTAACATGGTTAACGTGGCAGCGCTCGGTTAAATAAGTCACTAGACTTCGGGGACTGGAGAATAATTAATGCCATATTTGGCCCCTAAATTCTGTATCAATTAGCAGACTGATTAACCACTCTTAAGATGCAATGCCACGGCGAGAGAAGACAAGACAGAGCCCATGCTGCTAGGGTGTCAGAGACAAGAGTCTTCACAGACAGATGGACCTAACAGGGATCTTGGTTCTTCTTCATATTAATTAATTCATTCGTTTTGTCACTGGGGCTTGATGCTCACACAACAAATCTACAACTCTCGGGGGCCATATTTCCTTTCCCCCCTTTCTTTCTTCCTTTTATTTCTTCCTTTTCTTCCTTTCTTCCTTTCTTTCTTTCTTTCTTCTTCCTTCCTTCCTTCTGGGGGGGTTTGAAGCCGGGCCTTTGCACACAGTAGTGTGTGCTCAACTACTGCACCACTGCCCAGCCTCACTCAGTGAGCTCCCGCAGTTACAACGCTGCTCTCACCATAATTATTCATAATCACAATGGGCCCTCAGCACCTCAATGGAATATACCAACATCCTTTAACCGAGAGTCACTAATGAGTGAGTGAATCTTAGAATGATGCCTAGCTTCAACTGACAGGAGATTTTATTAAGTGACAGAGAAACAGGATGGCAAACTAGACACCAATGCTATCCCCAGAATTTACAGGTTTTTTTATTTATTATTTTTTTGCCTCCAGGGTTAACACTGGGGTTCAGTGCCAGCAGTACCAATCTACTACTCCTGATGGCCATTCTTTTTTTTTTTTTCTTCATTTTATTGGATAGGGCAGAGAGAAACTGAGAGAGGAGATGGACATAGAGAGGGAGAGAGAGAGAGACTTGCAGATCTGCTTTACTGCTTATGAAGTGTCCTCTCCCTGCAGGTGGGGAGCCAGGGGCTTGAACCTGGATCCTTGCACTTAGTACTGTGTGCTCTTAACCAGGTGCACCAGCCCAGAGTCCACAGTCTTCAAGGACCAGAGACACAAATGCCATCCCAGGCAGGCAGAGCCTGGGCAGCCTTGAAACAGACACAGGCGAGCAGGGCAGCTCCTCCACTGCCTGTCAGCTGTATCCTTTCTATTTTGAACTCCACCGGGGGCACTAGCTGTTCTCACCACTTACACCAAAGGTTCCAGTAGCTTCTCAAATAGGACAGGCTGTGGGTGTAGGAGGTTTAAAAAGAGATTCAGATCAGAGGATGGCAGTGACTGGGAGCCTCTTACCCTTGCCCTGCACTTAAAACAAGCTAAAAGCAGAGATGGTCCCACAGTGAATTAGACGGGGGAGGCTGGGAGGTCTGGGAGTGGAGAAACTTTTTAGTCCCTCCTGCCTTCCACAATGGTTCCTCACATCTCTGCAGAAGGGCAGGTCTAGCTGTGCACACTGCAGAGCTAGCTTTTTTCCAAAACTCCTTCCTTTTATCATGATTCATTTTTTTCCATGTCACCATATTACATAAACTAGTAATAACTTGATAACTTTTTTCCCCTTGTTTTTGAAACTAAATCATTGTTTTCTCCTACAAAAGCAACAGCTTAGCAGCCAGGGAGGTGGAACATGGGCCTTCCATGGGGAGAGCCCCACATCTGACCAGCAGCACCGCTTATGCCAAAGGCATGCTCTGGTTCTTTCTTTACACACTCTTTTCTCTTAGTAAAATAAAGTAAGATTTTTAAAGCCATTGTTTGGGGGCTCGATAGTGGCACACCTGCTTGAACACACATTACAGTGTGCAAGGACCCAGGTTCAAGTCCCCAGCCTCCACCTGCAGTGGGGGAAGGTTGGTACCAGTGGGAGTCTACTGTGTAAATATTTAACATTCACCACTAACGCAGTCTAGCTGCCACTGTAACCTACTCATGTCTGTCAATTCTGGGAGTGTTTTCAATGCCATAAGAGCTGTTAAAAGTGAATTGAAAAAGAAATTATTTTCTCCTGATGTGGCCTGACCTTCCTGCCACTGTGTCTAGGGACCACCTGAAATAATCTGACAGGGCCCAGAGAGCCTCAAGCACCCATGGGTGGTGCTGGATCTCACAAGTGACAGTGGCTGAATCAAGGCACGAGACAGTTTCCGCCCAGTTGAGCAGTCTCTAAGGTGGAAGGACAGGTGTATGTGTGTGTGTGTGTGGGGGGGGTCTTAGGGGCTGACAGATATGCACTGGGCCCCTCTTTTGTTTTGCAAGCTGAGTAAGATTTGAAGGAAGTGATTCTTCATTATCATACAAGCCCCGTAAGTTACACCATTCTAGAAAGTGACCCCGACACACAGCTGGCAAGTCTAGCCCATTTTGCCTCTTGCTACATGTTCATTTCAGGTAGCTCTGCTCCATGCTTTCTCTGGGACCCCAGACTGACAGCACTCCCTGCCTCAGACACCCCCCAATTCTACTGAAAAAGGGGGTGAAATCCCAAAGAGGGAAACACCCACTTCTTCTGTATCTTCTACTTAGAAATGGCACTTACTATCTCTGCTCACTGTTGTCATTTTTAAAAAATTATCTTTATTTATTTATTGGAGAGAGTCATCCAGAAATTGAAAGGGACGGGGATGAGAGAGAGGAAGAGACAGAGAGACACCTGCAGCCCTGCTCCACCACTCGTGAAGCTTTCCCCCTGCAGGTGGGGACCGGGGGCTGGAACCTGGGTCCTTGAACACTGTAACATGTGCACTCAACCAGGTGCACCACCACCTGGCCCCTCTCCTCACTGTTCACAGGCCATGCAGGTTGAGGCTGGCAGGAGGTCTTTGTGTGTTGGGGGGAGGGTGAACAAAACCCTCTACAAGGAAAGACATGCAAGCGAGGAAGTTCTGGACTGAGGACCGAGCCTCTGGAGGAATGGTATATTACATCATGAAACTGAGAATCCCAGAACCCAGTATTTGGGGGACTCTTGCTCACTGGGGAGGGTATCAACACCGACAGCCTGCCACCACAAGAAGCATGCGACGGAATTTGAGTCTGTGGTCTGTGCGTGCACACACACACGCTCACTTCTGATGAATCTTTTGCAACCCTGGCAGAAGACAAGGTGGGCGGGAGTCAAGTGGTAGCACAGCAGGTTAAGCAAGAAGCACAAGGACTGGCGGAAGGATCTTGGTTCGAGCCCCGGGCTCCCCACCTGCAGGGGAGTCGCTTCACAAGTGGTGAAGCAGGCCTTCAGGTGTCTGTCTTTCTTTCCCCCTCTCTGTCTTCCCCTCCTCTCTCCATTTCTCTCTGTCCTATCTAACAACAACAGCAGCATCAATAACAACAGTAATAACTACAACAATAAAAAGAACAAGGGCAACAAAAGCAAAAAAATAAATGAATAAATAAATACATAAAAGACAAGGTGGGGGTGTGTGTCAGGAAGACAGCAGAGCAAGAGAACACAGGCTCTACATGTAAGGGACTGGGTTCAATGCCTGGGACCGCCCATGCCCACAATTGAGTGGTGCTCACATCAGGAACAACAACTAGAGAGGAGGTCAGGGAAACTCTAGGTGGCCTCTGAGCTGTGAAGTGTTTGGCAAGGAGAAGAATTCAGATTCTGAAAGTATTCTTGGAACTGAGAAAAGCAAACGTGTGCAGAACAATGTTCACGCACGCACACAGACAGTCTTGGGGAAGCCCCGCTGCCTCTGCTTCTCCGTATCAGTGCTGGATATTACAGTCCAGGGGCTGAGGTCAGGATTAATTCTACCACTGACCTGACAGAAGAGCAGGATAGACCCCTCACCTCTTTACTGCACCTCCAACCCAGCGGAGCTGGGATTTTACCCAGAGGACAAATAGCAAATCAAAACCATGTGGAGAGAGACTTTCTGGGGTAGACGGATTGTGCAATTACAGGGAAATTTAATTTCTCCCTGAACCAAGAACGAAACCCAAGACAATAAGCGAGTACAGAAAGAGAACATTGCTCTCTACAGGGTGACATCCGTGAGCTCCGTCTGCACCAAGTTTGGGTTTTTACAGAAAAATGAAAAACGTTCCAAGCAGCGTCTGCTCTTCAGTTTATCTTGCTGTCGGGGTAACCACTGCTGAGACTGCGGGGTTCCAGCTGTCAGAAACATTAATCCATAAAGTGTGGATGCCCCCTGCCCTCTTTTCTTTTCCATTGTTTGGAGAGAAGTTAATTATTTTCTGGTAAAGAAATGAGATGCACAGAATGTCATGACTTCTGCCTCCTGTTCTGGGATTCTAATTTTTTAATTTGATATATTTTTAATATCTTTATTTATTACTGAACAGAGACAGAGAAATTGAGAGGAGAGGGGGAGATAGAGAAGGAGAGAGACAGAGACACCTGCAACCCTGTTTCACCACTTGTGAAGCTCCCCCCTCCCCCGGAGGTGGGGATCAGTGGCTTGAACCCAGGTCCTTGTGCACAGCGAGGTGTGTGCTTAACCAGGGGCACTACCGCCTGACCCACTTTGATTTTTGATTCTTAACAGTAACTGCTTTCCTGGGAACTGAATGTAAACATTGGTGTAATGTAGACATTAACCCAGAAGTTCCCCACAGTTGGGGAGTCATCTATTCCAAACCTAACACACACAAGCACTCACCCTAAACTGTGGAGAAGCGGCTGAAAAACAAAAGAAAGAAAGAGAAAAAGAGGGAGTTGCGTGGTAGCACAGCAGGTTAGGCACACATGGCACAAAGCACAAGGACCGGCGTAAGGATCCTGGTTCGAGCCCCCGGCTCCCCACCTGCAGGGGCGTCGCTTCCCAGGCGGTGAAGCAGGTCTGCAGGTGTCTGTCTTTCTCTCCCCCTCTCTGTCTTCCCCTCCTCTCTCCATTTCTCTCTGTCCTATCCAACAACAATGACATCAATAACAACAACAATAACTACAACAACAATGAAAAACAAACAAGGGTAACATAAGGGAAAATAAATAAATAAATATTAGAGAGAGAGAGAGAGAAAGAAAGGGGGGAGATTCTGCAGAGTTAACAAGAAAAAAGTCTGTATGATGACCTGGCATATCATGTGGGCCAACAGAAGGCTACTTGCTCCCCACCCCAGCCCAGCTCCCTTTATCAGGGACAGGAAACAGGGGTCTCAGGCCGGAGGTGGCAGCACTGCCCTGTCCTCTGCTGGGAGAGGAGGAAGTGGGGTGGGGGACATCAGCCAAAGAAGCAGAATAGCAGCATCAGTCAGGATTCAGTATGAGAAGCCAGGGAGTGGTGTGGGGCGTGTGGTTCTGAAACTACTAGGGGAACCCAGCAGCCAAAGGCTAACAGAGGTCCGGAAGGTGGTGCAGTGGATAAAGCATTAGGCTTTGAAGCATGAGGTCCTGAGTTCAGTCCCCAGCAGCACATGTACCAAAATATGTTTGGATCTTGCTCTCTCTCTCTCTCTCTCTCTCTCTCTCCACTCTCATCTTTCCCATAAATAAATACAATCTTAAAAAAAAAAAGATGTAACAGAGGGAGGCTTCTCATCAGAGACTCAGGGTTAATTCTGATTATGGATTGAATAAAATAGTCCTGGACAAGACAAGAACATTTCTCGGTTCTGTTTTAAATAAAGGAGAACAAAGAAAAAAATTTTTGTGGAGAGACATGTGACCATACTGCATGACTGAACCTAAGCGAGGGATTTTGCAAAACTTCAACATTCATCTCCCACCCCTGCTACCCCACAACCAGTGTGACCCTAAGAGGCCAAGACCACTCGTCCTTAAAGAAGGGTGTTCTGAGGTCCTCACCCCGGTCTGGAAAATGAGTCTAGTCACAGTGGCCAAGGACAGAGCATCTGCTGTCAGCCCACCTGGAGACAGCCTCCCCCACCCATGTGCCAGTTAGCTGGGGCTCAGGGTGTGGTGAGGTCCCAGGTCCCAGAGCTGGAGAGCTGGGTGCAGATGGGCTGCCGGAGCCACTGGCATCTAGCCATAAACGGTCAGCTGGCCAGCACCCCTATCCCCACGCAGAGAACCTCCCAGGACCTGTGAGCAGGCGCTGGCCCCTTTCCTGTGTGTGACCTTGGTGTCTGTCCCCACATTTCCTTGCTGCCTGGAGACTCTGAGGGTGGCACCAGTCCACACTGAGAGCTCAGGCTCATGGCAGCCTAAGTGTTTACTAAGTTCGCCCAAGGGCAGCAGCCTTTTTCCTAGCATGACTGGACAGAAAGGAGAGAAAGCAAGAGAAGGGAGCGGGGTGGAGGCACACCGGTTGAGTGCACATGTCACAACGCACAAGGACTGGGGTTCGAGCCCCTGGCAGGGGCAAGTTTTGCGAGTGGTGAAGCAGGGTAGCAGGCGTATCTCTTTCTCTCTCCCTCTCTATCTCCCCCTTCCCTCTCCATTTCTGGCTGACTCTATCCAATAAATAAAGATAATAAAAAAACCTCTGCCATCTCCACCTGTGATGTCAGCGGCCACCGGAATGGAGGAAGGGCCACAGGGATGGACTGCAGGGCTCAGACACCCTCAGAAACTCTCCCCCCTCGCTTTGCCGGAACAGCCCGGGTGTAGGTGGGAGCTTCCATGCCGGCTGCTCAGAGAGGGCCCCAGCTCCCAGGTCTCTGCGCAGAACACGGCAGGCAGCTTGAGGGTGCGATTTCAGTATTTTGCCTTCAAGGTAAGCTGGGTCTTCACTCAAAAGAGCCTTTTTCACACAACAAATAAGAAGCAAGTCTTCTGGCAGAGGAGTGGTCAGGGAGGGCGGAAACCTCTCCCCACTGGTGCGGTGTCCATGGGCCCACAGATTCGGCAAAGCTGCTGTTTGGGGAAAGCAGAACTTGGAGAGCTGAGGCGGCTGTGTGCTTCTGTTGAGACCTGCCTTATCCACTCCGTCAGATCCCAGTGGCTCTGGAAGTGCAGCATTAAGCAAGCCACCCTGTCCCTTAATGCTCCTTTGCAACTCGAGAAAAGAAAAGGACTGTAGCAAAGGGAGAATTCTAAGACAAGCCCTTTCTGTTGCTGGGGTGTAGGACACACCGTGCATCTTGAATACAAACGACCTGGTCCCCACCTCCGCCTTAATGACCTTCTTGATCTATATATACCACAGCTGCTATATTAATTACACCATTAATAATGCTCCCTTGGAAAAGCCGGCTCCCAGTCCAGCCGTGGCAGGAGATGTAGAGCGACCCGGGTATCTGCAGATTGGTTGCTGGGAGCCGGACCCCCACTTGAAAAACGGCCCATGGCTGGGCAGTCCAGCAGGGCAGTCTACTGGCTTCAGTTTTGACTACCGACTCCTGGAGGGGTCTGAAGGAGAGCAGGGAAGGACGAGAGGCCATTGTCACAGTCCTGGGTGGACCTAGGCAGGAGGCAGGAGGGCAGAAGGGTGCCACCTGCACCCCAGCTTCTTGGTCCTAGCTGTCTGGGGAACATTTGCATGTGGCTGTTCTTGGACATACTGACCCCAAACATCCCACACTAAGGGAGTCCTCTGGGCTCAGCCGGTGCGTCTCTGCCCCAGCCAGATGCTGGAGGGAGCCCTCTGCAAATGTCCTCTTGCTGGGCCTCACAGAATCTCCTGTGAGTCATGGAAGGACATCATGAAAATAGCAGGTCCTGGGGCTGGGAAGAAAGCATCATGGTTCTGCAAAAGACTCTCCTGCTTGTGCCTCTGAGGTCAACCCCAGCACCAACATCAGCTAGAGCTGAGCAGGGATCTGTTTGTTCTATCTTCCTCTCTCAGTAATATCTTTATTACCAGAGCTGGGTGGTGGTACACCTAGTTAAGCGCACATAGAACTCAGCACAAGGACCAGTAATGATCCAGGTTCAAGCCCTAGGTTCCCCACCTGCAGGGGGGTGGCTTCACAAACGGTGAAGCAGGTCTTCAGGTGTCTATCTTTCTCTCTCCCTCTCTCTCCCCCTCCTCTCTCAATTTCTCTCTGTAAAAATGGCCAACAGGAGCAGTGGATTCGTAGCACCCGCACCAAGCTCCAGTGATAACCCTGGAGGCAAATAATAATTAATACATAAATTTAATTAATACATATTAGTTCAAAAAAGAGATCAGGTCCTTGGATAATGCTTCCTCGATTTACATTGTTTCCTTCTAACACTGATGAGAGAATGAAAGTCAATTCCCACTGAGGGCTGCTGCCTCCCCCGGACAGCGTCCCCCAGGCCCGTCCCTCCATGGACCGCTGCTCTGTCCCAAAGATGTTCCTGTGAGCTTCACAGGCCTGGCGGAGATGCCCGGCTGGACTGCACCGTTCTTACAGTCTGGTGAAGACAGCGACTCAGAGAGGTCAGGTGACTTCACCGAGGTCACACAGCCCTAGAGGAGGAAATCGTGTGGACCGTGTACTCTCCCGGCCCTCCCTGTCCTCAGACCCTCCCCACCAGCAGCAGACAGTGCAAATCGTTCCACTTTGCTGGACCAAAGAGGCCAGGAAGAGAGTCGGAGCTCAAGTCTGTATTAATGAGGCATCAGGAACAGCTTTGATTTCCCTGCTAAATTATTTAGGTCTCAACCTGCAGGGAACGGCTGAAATACTAAGCAGGGGGTGGGGGTGGGACGCTGACATCACTATTTTCCTGCAACCAAGTCCAGACCTATTGGTGAGTTTCAGCTGTCCCCACATCCACTCTCCTTCTATTGTGTTTGTCCTTGCACCAGCACTGAGCCCAACTGTGGTTTCTGCACCTTTCTCTCTGGGTCTCAGCTTCCTGTAATGTGAAGAGGGGGGCTCACCATACTCACACACACTCACACACACACTCACACACACTCACACACTCTCACACACACACACACACACACACACTCACACACACTCTCACACACTCTCACACACTCACACACACTCACACCAACTCACACACACTCACACACACACTCACACACATTCACACACACACTCACACTATCACACACAAACTCACACACACTCACACACACACACTCACACACACACTCACACACAACACTCACACCCACACACATTCACACACACACTCACACTATCACACACAAACTCACACACTCACACACACGCACACACACACAGGCACACACACACACACACACACACACACACATACACACATAGTGTGGGGGTTTGCTTTCAGGGCTAAACTGGTGCTGATACTAACTTCAGGGCTGGCCCACAGGAAGCATCGGGAATTATTAGGCACAAGACCGGATGTGCTCAGCCTACATTCTGCTGTTGCAGCCCTAACTCCCAGCCCCCTCTGACGCGACCTCTCAAGGCAGGGTCTTCACAGAGGGAGTGGAGTTGAGAAGGAGATGGGGAGAGTGGATTCTGATCTGATGTGACTGGAGCCTTTGTGAGAAGAGGGAGCATGAAGAAGCTGAGGAGAGAAGCTGCTCACAGACCCTTCCCCACAGCCCCCAGAATCAGCTGCTGCCGCTGACACCTCCCCCTGCTCCACCAGGCCCCCGCATGCCAGCTTCCACGCCAGCCAGGATCCCGGGCATGGAGACAGCACGCCAATGTTTCATGTCTCTTCTTCCCCTCATCCTCTCCCATGCAGGTGTGGTCTTGAGAACCTTTCCTCTGAAGGATGCCCAGGCTCCTGCCAGCCCCTGTGCCACCCAGCTTAGGAGAATGAATGTGTTTCACCTGCTCTGCCAGCCCTGCTCATCTGGAGAGCGATGCTGAGCCCAGCCCGGCTCAGTCCTGGGCAGGGCCCTGATTGATTAGCAGTGTCTATCTGGGAAGGCCAGGAGGGCTGGTGCCAACTCTGTCCTGGGCTCACACAGGTGCAGTCATCTGGAAAAACTGCCTGCAGATTGCACCTTCTCTTTGAGCACCTACGTCTTTCCACCTTCTGTTCACGAGCTCACAGCACCTCGCTTCTGCCCATCACACACCCAGTGCACGTCTTGGTCTCTAAGAACATCCAAAGGATTTAGGCCCTGAGTCATTTATTCATTCATTCATTCCAGGAAATAATAATAAGAGATTCCAGGGCATCACGAAGCCCAGAATTTCCTCTAAACATCTGCTTGTTCTCCCTGCTTACTTTTCTCCTTTTCTTTCCCTATTCACAGCTTCTGGTTCATACTCAAGAAATCAAGCTGAAAACAAACAGAAATAGCCACTGGGACAGGCTCAGCTCCTGCTATCTCCCAGCAGACAATGCCAAGGCCTTCAAACCTAACCAGTAACAATCCTTCTATCCTGTCTCTGCCAAGACCCAGGAAAGTTCTGAACCTGGGGCCTGGGAAGGGGGCACCAGTGCAGGGGAGGAGCCACGTGATGGGTTGGGACCAGATCACATGTGCTTCCCTGCAGCCAGAGCAGGGTGTCACAGTGGGCAGAGAGGGGAGGAGCATTTCTGCGAGGGGACCATCAGAGTCTCTCTCCGCCTCTTTCAAGGACTCTTCCTCCCACTTACTCCTTCATCTGCAGACTCTTGTCTGTCTACCTTCCTGTCCTTCCTGTCCTGTTGCTGTCCCAGGCAGGAGAAACCACTCTCCCCTCTCTGGCAGGTCCACACTGATTCAGCTGTGATTCTTGCACCCAACTGCTGGCAGGTGGCAGGAAATGGCTTAAAAGCACAGGGGGCTGCCCTGAAAACCCCGCTTGAGGAAAGGGGTTACTCTTGGAAGAAAACTTAGTTGAGTGGATAGAAGGGGGAAAACATTTTGTGAGTGTAGAGTCTATAATATTAATAGCTATTTACAAGTGTGAAAAAAACTGCACGCAGAACTAAGCAGATACAAAGACTGACTCCAAATGACTTGTAACAGTAATCGCTCAGGAGAACGTCACTGAGTATGAGGAAGGGGCTGGGAAGTGGTGCACCCGGTTAAGCACATGGACCCACACAATGATCTGAGTTCAAATCCCTGCTGCCCACCTGCAGTGGGGATGCACCACAAGCAGTGGAATAGTTCTGCAAGTGTCTGTCTTTCTTTTTCCTTCTCTATCTCTCTCTCCTTGCTCAACTTCTCTCTGTCTTAGCGAATAAAATGGAAAACAAAACAGCAAACGGCAGCGAGGAGCAGAGGATTTTCAGTGCCTGCACCAAGCCCCAGCAAAAACCCTGGAGGCAAAAGATAAACAAATGAATAAAAATTTAGAGTGTGAGTCAGGATTGCACATTTGTTGGGTAGTCCAAAATGACTCAAAGCCCCTTGCATGCTGAAAGATCTGAGTCAGGACAACAGAGAGGCTTGTACTCCAGAGAGTTCTCAACCCTGAGAACTTAGCAGTGCTTGCTCATACCACAATAATCTTGTGCAAGAAAATGCTCTTGAAGTCCAGAGCAGCAGACAAGTCCAAGGCGTATGAACAAAACTACCCAAAGAGACGCCATGGCAGCAGATGCAGTAGCAAAGGCCGCCGCAGGCTCCAGGCCCTCTCTCTTCTCCTTTGGGTTCCAGGAAGGCAGTGCTTTGATGGCCTCCTTGCAAGTGGAAGTCACGCTTTCCCTTAGTCTGGCTTTGTCTCTGCACGTGATTTAATAACGTAGTCCGTATTGGGAGATGTTGCGGTTACGCCAGTTACTGGAGAATTACATGTCTGTGTTCTGCTAAAGGGGAAGTCAAGATGGGCTCTGCCAGATGAGCACATAAAACTGGATCCCAGCGCGCCTCGCAGCCAACCCATCCGTCTTCTCCAGAATGTGTCACATGTGGCACCTGTGAAATATGGCTGCATGAAGGTGGGAGATGCACTTGTTAAAAGGAACCGGTGCAGAAACAAGCTCCCCTTCCAGTGGCTGGTCTTCTGCCCACTGTCCTTCGGTATCATTTCCCCTACACTGGACTGCCTGTGCTTGTTAAGCCTTGTTAAATGGCCGGTGGTGAAGCAAACAGAATGTGCACCTATGGATACTTAACAGGGAGTGAGAGCAGCAACGCAGGGTGCACGTGTCGCTCCGGTGGAAAGCTGTATTCATTATCCTCCAAGTCATCACTCCACAAATATTTCAGAGACTTGAAGAAAGGAGTCAGAAAAGAAAGAAACGAGGACTGGGTGGGATAGAAGCTCCCCTACCTTTTTTCACTCAAAGAATGGAGAGTTCCAGTCCAACTTTCATTGCTGAGGTCTGAGAGCTAGTCTGGGGCCCCGCTAGGAGGTGGAGCTACTTCCTGTTTCTGTCATAATGAACAAATACAGACAAAAGCACGGCACTGGCCAGCAGGCAGGGGCCGGGGGCTCTTCCCTGGTCATATGGTAGACCAAAGCTTCTCTGGGCATTGGGCAAGATCAAGAAACATGACAGACTGAGGAGCGTGGGCAAGGAGAGAGTGTCATTTTCATCCAAAAAGACATTTATGGCAGAGGCAGCAAAGGTTCGAGGCTTAATCTCCAGTACCACCATAAGTCATACCTGGACAGTGCTCATCTTTAAAAAAATAATAATAAGTAATAAGATAAATAAATGAAAATGGTGACAATCTAAGAGAGAGAGAGAGATAACAGACTTTTCAGCCAAGCATGGAGCTTCATAAAACCAAGGCCACACAGCTGCTTCTGTGGAAGAGGCTGATCTCTTTTACTTTGCATGTACTAAGTGCCACTGTGGGTTCAGCATCACCCCATATGCTGAAGATGAGAAGGTGACCATGGTGATGAGATGGTGACCATGGCGATGATTTGGGATCCCACTGAAAATCTGAAGAGAGTCTTTGGTCCAGTGGATAGGTGGTGCACAACATGTAGACTTTAATTTTTTTTTATTATCTTCATTTACTTGTAGGATAGAGACTGAAAGAAATCAAGAGGAAGGGAGAGAGAAAAAAAAACACAGAGAGAGAAAACAGAAAGAAAAAACAGAGAGAAAACACAGAGAGAGAATCCTGTAGCCCTGCTTCACCACACACTAAGCTATCCCCCTGCAGATGGGGACCAGGGACTCAAACCTGGGTCCTTGCTCAATGTAATAGGTATGCTCAACCAGGGGTGCCACCACCCAGCCCCTAAAGACTTTCTTTTTTCTTTTCTTTTTGTATCTTTTTTTTTTTTTTTTTTTTGCCTCTGGGGTTATCACTGGGGCTTGCTGCCTGCACTACAAATTCACTGCTCCTGGTGGTTAAGTTTTTCCAATCTATTGGACAATACAGAAAAAAAAATGAGAGGGTAGAGGAGACAGAGAGGGAGAGAGAAAGACAGACACCTGCAGACCTGTTTTGCCACTTGTGAAGCGGACTGGAACCCAGGTCCTTGCACACATCCAGATGATTAGTACTATGTGCTTAACTGGGTGCTCCACTGCCCGGCCGCAGAATATAGACTTCTTTAGGGGCCTAAATGGTGGGGCTTAGGACTACCAAGTTGGCAGAAGAGCTAACCACTCAGCAGTGAGCTTGGCAAGTGGGAAGTAGCTGGGTGATTCTAAGAGCATCCCCAGGGAAGGGCTGTGCAGAGTCCAAGATGAATCGTCCTCTGGTCCTTGTAGGATGTCAGTGGAGGGTGAATCATGATCACCAAGAAAATATAACTTTGCTGATATTTATTTTCACCCAGATGTGGACTGATTTCAACTTTCTCTTCTCACAAGCAGCAAGGGCTGAACCAGGCTACCACTTTGCTTAAGTGCAGTTTTGCTCCGGCCATAAAGGTAATTCACAGACCTTGCTTGAGCGCCGTGCTGAAAAATGCTGCCCTTAATGGTGACAGGGAGCTCTCCGCACTCCCGGCTCCTGTGTGAATCACGCACAGAGGCCACATTCAGAGAGCTGCCACCTCAGACCTGCATCCTGAGGGCCTTGGACCTCCTTGGACAGGAGGGGTGACGACAACCAAGGTGAGAACAAGTACAGGGCATCTAGGAGGAGCCCCTCTCTGCAGTGAGCTGTGACAAATGGTCCCAGCTACTTAGTCTTCTGCAAAAACAAGAACACCACTACCATCTCCAACAAAAAGAACAAAGCTAGACACACACACACACACACACACACACACACACACACACACACACACACCTTCCTTATATGCACCAACATTTTGGTCATTATATGATTTGAAGATCATTAGTCATTTGTCCAGGGTCAGAATCTTCACTAAAGGTGATACTGTAATCTAGATGTTTGATTCCTGATTTTATTTCAGTCCCCTGACCAAGGTATGTAAGTATGTATACATAAATTATCTTTATTTATTTATTGGATGGGGAAAGCCAGAAATTGAGAGGAAGAGGGAGACAGAGAGGGAGAGAGACACCTGTAGACCTGCTTCACCACTTGTGAAGCTTTCCTTCTGCAGATGGGGACTAGGGCCTTGAACCTCGGTCCTTGAACATTATACAGTATGATCTCAACCAGGTGTGCTATCACCTGGCTCTCAAAACAATTCTCTCTCCCTCTTCTCCCTCTCTCTCTCTCTCTCCATGTGTGTGTCCTCTCTTGCTCTCTTGCCTCCAAGTTTATCACTGGGGCTTGGTACCTGCAGGACGGATCCATTATTACCATTATTTTTTCTATATGGTTTTCACTTGACAGTACAGAGTCAAATTCATAGGGTGGGGAGACAGAGACAGAAAGGGAGAAAGAAAGACAGACACCTGCAGACCTGCTTCACTACTCATGAAGTGTACCCCATGCAGGTGGGGAGCAGTGGGGGGGGCTTGAATCCTGGTCCTGAGGAAAGTGATAGTGCCGGTAACTGTGTGAACCACTTCCTAGCCCCTCTGCCTACTCTTTGCAAATTCTAGACAGACCTAAGATCATCATTTAAAAATATTTTAATTTATTTATTCATTTATTATTTATTATTGGATAGAGGCAGACAGAAATTGAGAGGAGAGGGTGAGATAGAGCAGGAGACAGAGAGACACCAGCAGCCCTGCTTCAACATTCAAGAAGCTTTCCCCCTGCAGGTGGGAACCAGAGTCTTAAACCTGCATCCTTGTGCACTGTGCTGTATGTGCTCACCCAGGTGTGCCACTGCCTGCCCCCTAGAATCATTATTTAAAATGAAAAAAATATTTATTTATTAATGAGAAAGAGAGACATGGAGAGACAACCAGAACATGGCGGACATATGAAGCATGAGGATTCAAACTCAAGACCCCCTGCTTTTTAATTCAACATTTTATCCATTCTTCCACTTCCATGGCCACAGGAATCGTCCTTCTAATTGAGGACATGAGGTAGGCCCAGGAGAGTTAGAGCACAGAGCTTGTGTACCCAGGACCCAGGGTTCAATCCCCGGCACCATTGTATATCAGAAGCTGAGATACGTGATCTGGTCTCTCTGTCAACAGCAACAGGCAGCTGTGAAGTAGGGATTCTTAGTGTCTTAGCTGTTATAGTTCCTTGCCATAGGACTTCACAAGCAAAGCCCCAGTCTCCTCATCTAGAAAACGGAGACGAGAAAGCCCACAGCAAGATCATGAAGAAGAATCAAAAGGACGGCAGCAGACTGCTCCCCAGCCAGGAACGACAGCCAGAAGTGACATGGGTGATCTCGGTGTCCGGAGAGGCTTACCCGGCACCTGTGGGCACAGTGACTCCAGATGGGGTAGACGTCCACAGAAACTCAGCACAGGCTAGATGCTCCTGGCTTTTATTCCACAAGCGGATGCAGCAAACCATCCCCCCCATAGCCCGCCCCATACATACACCTTTTTAAAAACTGAAAATAATTACAAGAACATAGTAATAATTCACTGTCATAGCCCTGAGGAAGCCTCGTGCAATTGAAAGAGAAACAGATAAAACTGCGATGACTTGAAAGCCCATTTGAAATATGAAGTCCTATCGAGCACTTCTTGTCTAATTGCTTTCTGCTTACATATCTAAAAGATCAGAATTCAAGTGTAATCATGATTCTAACGGCTTTGCACCTCCCCCTTCCCCCCTCAGCCAGCGCAGGGAAGCTCAAGGTGGGGGAGCAGTCATGCTCGGGGACCAAGATAACTGATGTGTAACTCAGAAACATGTTTGGATACCCATTTACATGAAAAAAGAGGGGAAGTCCCATTCTTTATAGATGATTCCTTCTTCGTGCTTCGAGAAGAAGACTTACTATTTAGATTTTGCTCCCCAGTAAATACCAAACAAAAGTTTCTCAGGGAAGTAATGCCAGGAACATATTTCTCAAGTTTGAGTGGCTTTGCATAGCCTCTGAATGCTGAGGCTACAGATAGACTCCAGTCTACCCAATTATCTTTCTGAAATCAATGGTGTTAGACTGAGAACCAGCTGAACTGCAGCCAGGAAGTCAAACAGAGCAGAACATCACCCAGGTTACCGAGAATATGGCTGCCCTCCTAAGGACACTGCTTGTATGGAATGTGGAGTTTTTTGCATCATCATATTGTGTTAACTCTTTTTTGGACCCAAGCAGAACTGAACTGTCAGTGGAAGAAATCGATTCAGTTCTAATTTCGGGAAGGAACTTTGGAGGCCTTAGATTCAAAGAAACCTGGGTTTGAGACACAAGGCTGCACCAAAAGGTTTCTGGTTTCTGTTACAGCCATCGCCAGTGCGGGAATCTTCAAAGGACCCCGTCAAAATTGCTTTTACAAATGGATTTTTCCTTTGTTTTATATTTTTCTTTATCTCTGCTACCAGGGCTATCCTTGGAGTTCAGTGCATGTACCACCCCCACATGCCTGCAGAGATGTGGCGGGTGGTGGAGAAGGCACTCCTACAAATGAGGAACAGGGCTGTGAACTGCTGCATGAGGCATTGTATGTATTCTACTGGGGAGCTGCCACCACCCAGCCCTCATGTGTTTCTTTTCATAAAGAACAGGTGGCGCCACGTTTCAGAGTTGATTTCCCAAACTATAGAAATGATTCTACAAAATTAAAGGACCCTAAAGTCCTGAAGAACTTAGCCAACGTATTCTTCTGCATTGAGTTTGAAAGAAGCCAGTCAACACATCCATCCATCCACTGAGAAATGTCCCCAGTCCACCCTTTCCCCAACACTACAGACTCCTGAAACCATAGGCAAGAACAGAGTCTCCTAAACCCATGGATTTTCCTATCCTTTGGAATCCATGAAAAAGTTTAACTTACAAAGAGAAGATTAATAATCAGTTAGGGATCTCAACAATACCTAATAGTAAAACAGAATAGTTATCGCACTCAACGGCAGAGAAAACACCTGTGTGCAGCTTCCTTTTCTCTCTAGTTGCTCCTCCCTCTGTGAATAAATTATGCATATTTGCAGACCACCGTTGACCATGATGGATAAAGGGAAACTACTGTAGTTCACAAAATATCAATGTTAACAAGTAAATAAATGTGTTGCAGGTAAAGATTTATGACAAGAAAGGAAGATAAAGAGGGATAATGGGAGGGGAGGGAGGGAGAGAAAACAGAGAAACAAAACCACTCTGTGTTATTAATTAAGATAGAATAGATTTATTCTTTTACACCAGAGTTTTTTAGTGCCCACTATATGGCAGTCACAATGTTAGGAGCTGAGGATAAGACAGAAACCCAGGGGGGTGGGCAGTAGTGAACCAGGTTAAGCGCACATAGTATGGAGCACAGGGACTGGGCAAAAGGGTCCTGATTTGAGACCCCAGCTCCCCACCTATGGGGGGTTCACTTCACAAGCAGTGCAGGTCTGCAGGTGTCTATATTTCTCCCAGCCCCTGTCTTCCCCTCCTCTCTCAATTTCTCTCTGTCCTATCCAACAATAGCAGCAACAACAGCAATGATAGCAACAACAATGAAAGAAACAAAACAGTCAGAAAAAAAAATGGTCTCCAGGAGCAGTGGATTCATAGTGCAGGCACCTAGCCCCAGCAATAACCCTGGACACACACACACACACACACACACACACACACACACACACCAGAAACCCAGAGAGTCCTATCCCTACCCACAGCATTTGCTATCTAGGCAGCTGGGGGCAATCATGTCAAGACACTCCAAGTATGTATGATAGGGCAACTGGATGACTCAGTAAAGTACAGAGCTTAACCTGGAAGGCTGCCCAGAAGAAGAGATGCCTTGATCTTAAACAACAATGGCTCAAACTTCTCCAAATGGATTTAGAGATTTCTATACTAGAGAGAGAGAGAAGCAAGGGGCATGGGTGTGTGAGAGGGTAAGGTCAGACAGGGTTGTGGGGGGGGGGCAGGAGGGACTGTCTTTTACAGTCAGTGACAGACCTTCTAGACTTGACTCTCATAATAGAGGAAGCTATTCAGCAATAGTGACTAGTTAGCTTCATGGCTGCTGTTTGTGGAGAGGTCCAGAGGGAGAGGCCGGTGGAAGGCTGGTTCGTTGGTGATTGTGACACTCAAGAAGAGAGGGCAGAAGAGAACAGAGAGGGATGAAAAGATTCAAGAAGTATTTAGGGGCAGGAAGAGGAAAGCTCCTCACTGGACATGGTCCTGGGGGGTGGGGTGAAGGGAAGGGAAAAAAGCTTCAGACACATGACACATGACATAGACTTTGGTTGGATCATTAAGCTTCCATCTCCTTAAGACTCAGGATACAGACTGTAAGGGAAAAATTAAAGAAGTCAGGTAGAGGCATTAGTTCAATTTCCATGCCTGAGGCCCCAGCTGGGAGCTGGGGAGCACCCTGTTACATTAGAGCCACCCCAATGCTCTGCTGCCAACTCTTTTTCATTCTCTGTCTTTAATGATGAATGAATCAAATAAATAAATAAACAGACTCCACCAGCTGACTCATGAGAATGCCTGTGTGGACAGGGGGAGGTTGCATAAGGGCTATGCAAACACTCTCATGCCTGAGGCTATCCTGATCCAGGTTCAATCCTGCACCACCATAAACCAGAGCTGAGCAGTATTCTGGTAAAAAGCAAAAACAAAACTAACAAAAACCCCAACCACAACAAAACTGCCTACATGGGCTGGCAAGATAGTTCTCTTGGGTAGTGCACTTGTTTTTGTCATACACATGACCCAAGGTTAAGCCCCACCACCACTACACTGAAGGAAACGTAGGCACTGTGGCGTCTCTGTCCCTATTTCTGTCAGAAGGCCCAGTGGTGGGGAAGAGAAAGAGAGGGGAAGAGGAGGGGGCAGGGGGTAGGAGAGGAGAGGACTCTCTTCAGAAGCATGTGTGAATTCATTCAGTCTTTCATGCATTTTGACAGACACTTAAGGAAGGCTTCTGAGGCACTTGGATCCTGAACTCCATAGTCAACAAGAATGCAGACCCCCATGGGTAGAATTCTAAGTAGGAAAAAATTCCTGCATTTTTACTCTCTTTATAAATGACTTTTAATTCATGCCTCCTGAAGTTAGGGCCTTTTATTAGTGACTGTAAATTTCAGAGAGACAAGAAGTCATGGCATTCTGAAATTGCCTTATAAATTAGCTGCTGGTAGTGAAACGGTTGTTTTCTTTGTTGAGGTGCCAGGGTGGGGAGGGATTTTGGTGTTGAAATAATTATTGAACATTACTGAACCAAATAATTAAACTGTGCTGTAAAATTACGGTTATGGTAATATCCTCATCATCATTTGTTTTGTTTCCCCTAATTTAAATTACATTTTTTTTTGTTATTGCTTTGCAAAGCTACAATATAATGGTCAAACCTGAAATTAAACCATCCCCCAAAAGTTAGACAGAATGATCCAACATGCTTCAGTAGCAATTATTCATGGCAAATAAGACCACGGAGCTCTGAAATCCTCCTTATGAAGCAAGCTAGACATGCATCAACTAAAAGCGTGGCTATTTATAGGCATCAGAGCCCTGGTATGGCTGGCTGAGACACTCAGAATGCAAAGGCGAGGTCTGAAAAGTCCAAGGGGAGAGCCTGAAATTTCAGATATGTCAGATTTCTGTTTTACAACAGTGCTAGAGCTTAGGAGTGCCTGCCAGGGAGAAGATCCTGCAAGTATCGATATATCTCCCTCCTGTTTGTGGGCTTAATGGGTTAGAGCATAGATGTTAACACGTCAGAATGGCCTCTCATCTCCCCAGATGGGTGGCTGGGAGACACCACTCCTCCTCCCCTGTTGCACCGCAGGACCCCAGTGTCCCTCCAGCCTGTCTTTTTCTCTCCTACCTCAGGAACCTCAGGAACATGAGATACACCCTTCACTGCCCTACCCCAGAATATTGACTCTCTTTGCTTGGCTAGTAAAATATTCTAGACAGAAGAATGTTTTCTGAGCAGACCCTGAAGATTTGTTTGTGTTTACAAGAGCACTGCTCAGCTCTAGTTTGTGATGGTACCAGGAACTGAACTTGGAAACTCAGAGCCTAAGGCAGAAAAGTCTTTTCCAGAATCATTATGCTACCTTCCAGGCCCTGAGCTCATTTTTTATTACCCTGTTGAAGCAGAGAACTGGGTGGTCCAAGACCACCTTAGTAAGTGCCCTCCTCTTGATCTCCCCAAAACAACAGTCAGTGGTAAATGATTAGCTCAACACTTTTCAGAGCTTCAGGGCAAATTCAGAGAGACTGTGCCACTCTGTCCCTGGAAGTGTAGGTGCTGCTTTTGGCCACCAGGCTCCCAGATAGGGCAAGGTATATGAGTCCTGGCCAGGCTGTGGCTTTTTGCAGGGTGGGGGACATTCACATTCTAATAGCTTCACCCCCTGGTCCTGGCATTCCTACAGACTTTAAATTCTATCAGAATTAAAAACACGATGATTCAGCACCTGGTGGGGAATCCTATGGCTTTGAAAAAAATGATTAAAATGCATATTCTCAAATATGCTTTATGAAGGACAAAACCATAACCAGAGAAAGCAGAATTAAGAGCTTCTGATTCTATTTCCCTCTTCTCTGACCCTCCTCCCCCAAGATCTCCCACTTGCAAAACTGCACATCCAGACCCTTTTCCTGGATGGCTTGATGGAGCTGGAGACATATCGCTGAAGAAAAACTCCATAGAATAAAACTAACAGCAATAACGCCAGGGTTCCACAATAAAGCCCACTCTCAAAGAGCTAACACAGTTTCTCCCCTAGGACAGGAAAAAGAAAAGAAAGAAAACCCAAGCCCAGCACAGTAGTAAGGAAGCTAGGCGTTCACTAGCCACCATTTCTCCCAGTATATATCTTGTTCTTATCTTTTTAAAACTACGTATTTTATTTATTTATGAATGAGGAAGATAGGAGGAGAGAGAGAAAGAGCCAGATATCTCTCTGGTACATGTGCTACCGGGGACTGAACTCAGAACCTCATGCTTGAGAGTCCAATGTTTTATCCACTGCACCACCTACCAGACTACTTGTTCTTATCTTGTTGACAGGATTATAGCAGAGTGATCATGCACTTCACCACTCAAAGAGGAACAGCTCCAAGTGACTAGGTCATGTTGAAAATTACTTTTGGATGAAGGTATGATTAGAACATAGGTTTGTCCTCAGCAGACTGAAAAGTAGCAACACCTGAGGCATTGACAAGACCGACTGCCCCAGAGGAGTTCCATACGCAAAACCATCATCACAGGACTAGGCAGTGACACGCCCAGGTTGAGTGTGTGCATCATGGTGCACAAGGACCTAAGTGTGAGGCTCCAGTCCCTACCTACAGGGGGAAGGGGAAGCATCACAAGTGAAGCAGGGCTGCAGGTGCTTCTCCTTCTTCCTCTCTGTCTCCCATCTGCATCAAGTTCTCTGTCCAGTCCAATCCAACGCAACGCAACCCAACCCAACGCAACCCAACCCAACCCAACCCAACCCAACCCAACCCAACCCAACCCAATCCAATCCAATCCAATCCAATCCAATAAATAAAAGTTAATAAAAGAGAAAGCTGCAGCAGGAGAGCCTGGCTCAGGTCTTGCTCACACCAACACCCTGAAAGCCTTGCTCACACCAACATGGTTCCCCGGCCTCCTTGGAAAGTCAAGATGGGAGTCCCACAGAGTACCAGCACTTCCCCATCTCCTCAGGCTTGAACCCGGGGAATCCTCAAAAATTGCCTTTGGGACTGTGCTTGCTGGTCAGAATGCAATCAGTAAAATAAACGCACAGCAAGAACCAATCATACACTGTTATTAAAACCAAATAGGACCCATTCTAACTGGAACCTTCAGATATTCCCAAGAAGTTAGTGAACCCTGAGGACCTGTTTCTGCTACTGAAGTTTTGCGTACAAAGATTCATGCACAGGGGTCAGGCTGTGGTGCACCTAGTTAAGTGCACACACACATTACAGTTCTGAAGGATTGGGGTTCAAACCCCTGGTCCCCACTTGCAAGGGAAAAGTTTCATGAGCAGTGAAGTAGGGCTACAGGCATCTTTCTGTCTCTCTCCCTCTCTCTCTCCCCCTCTCAATTTCTGTCTCTATCCAATAATAAATAAATAATTTTTTTAAAAGATTAATACTTAAGAAAAAAGAGTCCTGCACATGTGGACATGCCCGGCCTCCTAGCAAAGCCTTTGATGAGAGGTGCTTGTTGTGTCATCTGTTTAGTGTTCAACCCAAATATCCAAGTGGAAGACACAAGTCACAAAGGTGACAAAATGGCTTTGGATCCCTTTTTCTTCCTCCTCTGACCCACTGATAGCTTTTCATGACTATACAACACCAACAACGGATGTGTTTTATGACCCTTTCAACACAGCCTGAGCTCAGTTCTTCAGTCACCCTGTACGCAAAGTGGAAAGTGCTAGTAGCACTTTATGAAACAGTAAAAAATAATGAGAAGAGATTGAAGTCATAAAGAACCACCAGAGGTATGGTGCACAGAGCCATTTTTTATGATAAAGAAAAGCGTGCATTATGCAGAAAATGACTAGGGGAAGGAAGGAGGGAGACATTATTTTGCACAGAAATACCAACGTCCCGTTTCTCTCTCCATCCCCCATTTCCACATCCCCTCCACGGGGTGCACTGGTGAGAATGATTCCCTCTGCTTCTCCTGACTGCCTCTGCCATCACTCTGTCCTCCACTCAGGCATTGCTGCAAGGCGTCACTTTGCAGAAGTTCCACATTAGTTGTTTAGAAGGCGAGAGACCTGATAGAAGTAGAACCGTACACAAGAAAGGGGACCCAGCTGTTCCTGGGGACGTTCAGTAAACAGTTGCCAATCCATATTGCTTATAAACACAAGAGAATGAACCTATTTGTGGAAAGTAATAAAATGATAGCTAGTGACAAGCCTCAGTAACTAGAATGTTCTTAGCTAAAGACACTGAGGGCATCCCAGGAGGCAGCACAGAGGCTGCAGCACTGGACTCAAATGCATTAGGTCTTGAGTTCAGTCCTCTGCTTTGTCAGTGTCAAAGGGATGCTCTTATTGTCTCTCTTTTCTGTCTCTCACACTCTCTCTTCTGTTAATAAGAGAGACGGGGAGGGCTAGGGGGAATACTACAGTGGTTATAAAAAGAGACTTTCGCATCTGAGGCTCCAAGGTCCCAGGTTCAGTCCCTGGAATCACTTTAAGCCAGAGCTGAGCATGGCTCTGGGGATGATAGATAACAATAATAAAGCATTAAATTAAATGGATGGAGGAATATATCACCCTTATAAATACTAAGAAAGACTAATAAAGTTCAGGTCCATAATAACTTGCAAAATATACAAGTAAGTATTCTGGAACAGATGATTATCTATAGAACAATTCTATCTCTAAGAACTCCTTGTGCTAGAACAAAGTAGATCCCTTATCATGCATGTTGAATCATGAATGATCCCACCTTACGGCAGTGTGTATATGGACGAAAAGTTCAAAGAGCGAGTGCTCAGTGTAGAGAGTGGTGATGCTACAGTGCCTCTTGATCATGCTGTTCCTGGATTTTTTCAGGTTACCCACAAAACACTGGGAGTGAGCAGTTGCAACAAGTGTTGACCAGAGTGGCCTCCCCCACATGGACTCTGACAATGAGCAAGGAGGGGAGCTGGGGCTCTGGTAGGCATATACTCTTATTACCAAAAAGAAAGACCTGGAACACCTCTGCTGTGTTGATATTTGCACAACATCAGGAAGAGGAACTGGCCCCAGGCAAAAACAGTCCACACACAGGCAGCCTCTATTTACTGTCTCCAAACAATGCTTACTGGACACATCTCTATTTAAAAAGGATGGGGGAGAGCAAAGCACAAAGCATCTTAGGAAGCAACCTTGACTGTCGGGCATCAGGCATTAGCTAAGGTCTTACAATAATGTGCATACAGGGGACCCTGGGGAAAGCAGAGAAGAGCTGGTGGCAACCCCAGAGCACAGCTTTCAAGTCAGGTTTTTCTATGTTTTTCTTAAAGATTTTCTTTATTTATTACTGAGAAAGATAGGAGAGAGAGAAAGAACCAGACATGATTCTGGTACATGTGTTGCTGGGGATTGAACTCGAGATCTCATGCTTGACAGTCCAAAATTTTATCCACTGTGCCAATCCCCAGGCCACTGGCTTCTATTTATTGAGGCATGGCTATGTCCTTTGTTTTCTGAAATGCAGGTGACTAGTTTGTGCCGGGCTAGTGCCGCCAGAGAGAGAGAGAGAGACTCTGGAACACGTGACTGAGCGGGAACGCAGTACAATTTTTTATTGATCAGAGAAAAATGTCTTTATACCTTCTGAAGTGGAAGTGGCAATCCAGAAGAGGAAATAGGTAGGAGAGTGGGTGGAGAGAAGAAAAAGAGCGAGAAGATAGCAAGCTTCCATCTAACCGCAGGCAGAGTGGGTCTCAGGCAAAACAGTGATTATGTAAATAGACCACAGCGTCAAGCAATGCACGAGAGTCTGACGTGATGACCAACACGGATAGAAACAGAAGGGATCTTTAGAAGCAGAATTAGCCAAAGAAGAAATGATGGCCAACAAGTTTGTTTTAAATTTAATATTATGTCTGAACCTCCAAGAATTAAAGTCTAAGCTGTACCCAATTTGTAATAATAATCATTATCATTATATTAATAACCATTATTATTTAAATGGCTCCTCTTTGCAGCAATGGAGTGTATGGTGAAACATGTCAGTTCATGCCCACTTTCTTGTTTTTAGCAGATCTCAAAGTAGAAATGTTATATTTTGGAGGGGGGAGAAAGCTTAGACTCAGAAAGAAGATGAATTACTTATGCTACAGGATAAGAATTACTGAAGTCATTTTCCTGAACTGCCCCTCCTCTGTCTGCTATAGAGAATTCTGGATTTTGGTCACCTCCCTCAGCTCCAAGGCAGGCCTTTGCCAAGAAGATTAGTCAGAGGTTCTGCAAGGTAGCCCTCTGGACAAAAGGCAGCAAGGAGGATTTGTCAGTGTTTTATGAGAGAGAGAGAGAGAGAGAGAGAGAGAGAGAGTAGGTAGCAGCAGGTGGTATGAAGGAGACAGACAGGTACAGTGTCTGTATGTATTTTAATGAGAGGATGAACTGTCTGGTAAGTATGCAAAATGTCATTTAAGAGCCTCCTGATGTTTCACCTGGGTACATGATTTTGGTTTGTTTTCTTCCTTCCTTCATTCCTTCCTTTCTTTCCTTCTTTCTTCCTTTCTTTTTTCCATTACCCTCCCTTCTGATCTCTACCACCACATTTGACAAGGGTTAATGTGACCTCAGTAAAAAGGGGTGTCAGCCTCTAGTTTGTGTGTAGGGCCATTCTGTGTGCAGGACCAGCATCTTGGTGTTTGTGAAGCCGTTCTCTCCGCCTCCTCCTCTGTCTTCATCTGACAACAAAGGCAATGAAGGCATCCGCAAGCAGACTGCATGTGGAATGGCATTTAGATCCAGCTACACAACTGAGAGATGACACTCACAGGTGTTCCATTTCCTCCTGGTCCTACTCAACTTCTCTGCGGGAGCAGGATGCAGCCGACCGTGAGAATCTGGCCAAGCATCTTCTCTGTGGGCCTTCTTCTCTTCTTATATTTTTATGGAGGGGGTAATGGTTTTCTGTGGTTCTTTTCTAAATTTCCGTAATCAGCTGGGAAGTTTGAGACATATATTCTTCAGGGGGGACCCTGTGCATCCCTACAAGTCCACTTGACCACTGGCTCCTGACCTCCTTCTCCTCTAGTTTAGCTGAGAAGATGCTTTGCCTCTGCCTTGGAGGGTCTGCAACTTTAAGATGGCTTGTGCAGGGGGCTGGGTGGTGACACACCCAGTTAAGCTCAGATAGTAAGTGCACAAGGACCAGGGTTCGATCCCCGCTCACCACTTGAAGTGGGGACACTTGACAAGCAGTAAAGGAGGTCTAAAGGTGTCTGGCTCTCTCCTTCTCTCAATTTCTCTCTGACCTATTCAATAAGATGGGGAAAATGGCTACCAGAAGGCGGATTCTTAGTCCTGGCACTGTGCCTCAGAGATAAATCTAGTGGCAAAGAGGGAAACGGAGAGAGAGAGAGAGATGGAGAGAAATGGAGAGAGACAGAGAGAGGGACAGTGCTGTCCCATGACCTGTACTGAGGTTCACTGCCCCATTCACTACTGATTGACTGACTGATTGATTGATTGATAGGAAAGAGAGAAATTGAGAGGTCTCCCCTCTCAAAAGTAGAGGAGAGAGATACCTGCAGTGTTACTTCACCACTCACAGAGCTTCCCCCCTGCAGGTGGGGTCCGGAGACTGGAGCCAGGCTCCTCACACCTGGTAAAGTGTGTGCTTAACCAGGTGTGCCACCACCATCCAGTGAAGTCCTCATGCCCCAGCACAGATTAGTGCCCAGAACAGCCTACAAAGTTCCAGCAGAGCTTTCCAGCCGCTGGCTACAGTCTATTCTTGTAACGCCGTCTGTAACCACACCACCACCACCTCCAGCTCTGTTCATACTAAACTGCTCCCTCATTCTCAAATGCACCCTGACCTCTGTTCCTGCCACTTCATCTTCCAGAATATAAAAACTCTTGTCATCTTCAAGATCCAGGTGAGACTTCACCTGCTTCCTGCAGGTTCCATGTGCAAACCAGCACAGCCGGCTCTGCTCTGCAGTCCTGACAGTGCTGCCACCGCATGGTCCCACAACACTGCAGGAACATATTACTGTTGGCTGATGTCTGAATTCCACTGGTTCACCAAAACCGGATCCAGGGCCTTGCTCTTCAGAATGGGCAGAATTCTGTTCCATGGGCCCTGCTCTAGGACCACGGGACGAGAGCCAGGGGGTGGGTGGGCTGGGGTCTGTGTCTTCACTGGTTTCCCAGGGGATGGTCTACCCAGCATCTCTTTCTAGCAGGGCCCTGTGTTCATTTCCCTGCGTACCCCCTAAGCACACCACACACACACACACACACACACACACACTATCTCTCTCTCTCTCTCTCTCTCTCTCTCTGAAAGAAATAAAAATGCCTTTGGGGGCAAGGTGTGCACTCCTCTGTATGAGTAGCCTCCTGTCCCCCACATTTCTTTTTCTCTTTGGTTCACCCAGCTCAGTCTCACCAAGTCTCCCCTGAAGCTCCATGACAAGTCCTCATCAGAATTAGTTTTGCTCTGCCTTCCCATCGGTATTGACCGGAGCTGATTGAGTTTTCCCACCACACTCCGAGTCTCCATTAGAGACTCCTGTCTGATTCAAGTCTCCACATTGCACATGCCAAGCCCGTTCCTCCTCAGCCCCATGCCAGAGCCAAGGAGAACTCTTGTTAAGGCTAATGGTCTCTCTGGGCAAGGAGAAAGTGCAGGCTAGACAGAGGAGGGAGAGACTAGCTGGGGGTGTGGCAAGGAGAGGATGAATATGAGAACACTTTTAACAACTCTTTCTTAGGGAAGGCGTTTTCAGATCACTGAGTCTGCACGGTGCCACAGTCTTCCAGAATACGTCTGACCTCTTCACACAGGTAGAGAAACAAGTGTGGGGTACATGCCAGCTGGACATTCATGCAACAGAGGGGCTGTTAGCTGGAACAGTGATGGGGTTTGAGATGGAATGTGAGCCTTAGACACCAACATTAAGACTGCCCGGTTGAAGCAATATTGAGAGTTGAAGCAATTACCCCAGTAATTGAATGAGGGAGAAAATCATTCCTTTTGGAAAAGAGAACCAGGCCTTTCAATTAGCAGTTTGCATTGATCAAAGGCATTAGGGAACCAACCGGCTTCACTCGGCCAGCTCTTGTCTCATAGACACAAACTTCCTGTGCTCATCTGCCTCAAACAATCTTGCTGACACACTGCTCTTGAAATGGACATTGCTTTTGAACAAAGACCCTTTCAGCACCTGAACATGAGTAGATACTGGTTCTCTGAAAAGAAAGAAGGAAATTAAGAAAGAGAGGGAGAGAGAGAGGGAGAGGGAGAGGGAGAGGGAGAGGGAGAGGGAGAGGGGGAGAGGGAGAGAGAGAGAGGGAGAGAGAGAGAGAGAGAGAGAGAGGGGAAGAAAAGGCAGTTTGGTGCTCAAGAACACCACTGCACACACAGCAGACTGTGGCATCTCAGCCTTAGTTATGTAACACAGCAGACACTAACAAACAGAGCAGATGCCAGATCCATTCTGCAGCTTGCAACAGTAATAAAACAAATACAGGCTGGGGGTGTGGATCCACCTGCCAACACTCATGTCCAGCAGAGAAGCAATTACAGAAGCCAGACCTTCTACCTTCTGCTCCCCATAAAGAATTGGGGTCCATGCTCTCAGAGGGATAAAAAATAGGGAAGCTTCTAGTGGAGGGGATAGGACACAGAACTCTAATGGTGGGAACTGTGTGGGACTGTACCCTTGTTGTGTTACAATCTTGTTAGTCATTATTAAATCTGCAATACAAATGTTTAAAAATATTATATAGTAACATCTAAGTTGTTGTTATCGATGGGGGCTCTTTCCTGAATAAGATAACCACACTGCAGAACTTGGCATTCATTATCCTTACCTATAGTCTTCATCCCCCCCCCCTCCTCTTTTTGTCAGAGGAATACATGTAGTTGTTGTTCCACAGTCAACAACTGTATATGGACCATGCCATGTGGCTCTTCTCCATCTGCAGACTATTGAATGCTTTTTGCTACTGTGTTCAATACTGCAATTTTGTGATTTCTCCACTGAGACACCTAGAGATCTAATGTATTCATTTTAACCACAGTATGGGCATCTCAGAGGTGAATTTCTCTGCATTTTCTTTTCTGTTTCCTCTGTGATGACCAATGAATGTGTGTCTAGCAGGCTCCATTCCCAATGTTTTGCTTTTCCAGAGGTCAAGTCGATACCCTTGAAGTTGTCTCCTCGGGCTGAGTCAAAGGACATTGTGATTGAAGCTTCCACAGTGTGGCTGTGATGATCTGAAAAGCCTTGGCATCAGGTAGACCCACCAGGGCATGCAGAACTGAGGGGCCCCTGCCCCCAGGGTCCAGCCATGTGTGAAGCTGGGTTTTGATATTCACCATGTGGAAGAGCGTGAAGTGAATGTGTTCCAAGAGGGTGCCCAGGGATGGACAGAAAACCCTTCAGCAAAGGCCCTGGGTCCATGAGCACTGAGAGAACCAGCCATGAGAGGGAGCAAGGAAGCACTTTACATTGGTTGCCTGACCTGCTCAGCACTGGGTTAACCGCTTGGTGATTAAAGGGATTCATCTGAGTCACAGCAGATGACTCGGGGGGGAAAACAAGAAGAAGGCAAAGAATCTACGCCGGGAAATCAGTCAACAGCCGGCATGTGGTGATTCTGTTTCCAGCTCTAACACCATCTCCCCAGACAATACCTTGCGTCCACCTACATGTTAGCTTTTGGACTCAGGAAAATTAGTAAAGTCATGGGCCTCTTGGAATGTATGTAAAATAGACCTACTAGCTTTTTCCAAAATGGAGACCCCAAATCTCACCTGCTCTAGTCTTACTTTTAGATTCCTGATTATTAAACGATTTGTTCTGCTTTGTGTCTTAATGCTCTTTCGGCCATCAAGCTGAAGATACCACTATGATGCTAGCCTGACTTCCCTGGGCAGACGCCCTCACCCCATGTGTCCTAGAACCTCCCCTCCCCAGAGCCCTGCCCCACTAGGGACAGACAGACACAGGCTGGGGGTGTGGGTCCACCTGCCAACATTCATGTTCAGTGGAGAAGCAATGACAGAAGCCAGACCTCCCACCTTCTGCTCCCCACAATGATCTTGGGTCCATGCTCCCAGAGAAATAAAGAACAGGGTAGCTTCCAATGGAAGGGATGAGACACACAGAACTCTGGTAGTGGGAACTGTGTGGAACTGTACCCCTCTTATCCTACAGTCTTATTGATATTTTTATTTTGTAAATAAAAAGAAATAGTTAAAAAATAAAAGACCACCAAGAACAGTGTAGTGGTGCAATCATTCTGCCCAGTGATAACTATGGTGACAAAATAAAATAAAAATGAAAAAGAATATAGCTTTACAAAAAAGACAAGAATTGTGAATGTCCCTTCTCTACTTCCTTAGCATGCTCCCCTGGGACCCTTGTGGTTTAACTGGGATCCTTCACAGTCAGTGAGCAAAGCCCGGCTCCACTCCTCAGATTCATCTCACTTACTATTCAGCTGCCTCAATTCATTAATTTGCTTAATCAGCCCTCATCAATAACACTTCTGTTCACCACTAACCTCTAACTCAAAGGGAAAGTGAGCCCAGAATACTCAAAGGTGTGGATCTCTAAAAAAAACAAGGATGGCGGGGGTGGACATGCACATTTTGGATAATACCATTTGTGGAATTAGAATGACTTCATGTTAGCATGCCTGCTGTCTCCAGAGGTCAAGGCTGGAAAATGCTTCCTCATCTTGCTGAGATTGTAGTCACTCTTGAAACATGGAATTAAAAGATTTCAACATTGGGAGTCAGGCGGTAGCGCAGCAGGTTAAGCGCACATGGTGCGAAGCGCAGGGACTGACTAAGGAGCCCGGTTCGAGCCCCTGGACCCTCACCTGCAGGGGGATCACTTCACAGGCGGTGAAGCAGGTCTGCATGTGTCTTTCTTTCCCCCTCTCTGTCTTCCCCTCCTCTCTCTTTCTCTCTGTCCTATCCAACAACAACGACATCAATACCAACAACAATAACTACAACAATAATAAAAATATAAAAAACATTTTTAAAAGGATTTCAACATTGAAAACAGGCACTAGCAACAGACAATCCTATGGAGGCTCAGTGTCATCACAGAGAGATTTCCAAGGCATCTGAATCACACACACACACTCACACACACTCACACTCAAACACACTCACACACACACACACTCACATACATACATACACACACACTCACACTCACACACACATACACGCTAACTCATACACACAATCACACACACTCACACTCAAACACACATACACACTAACTCACACACACTCACACACACTCACACACACACACTCACACACACTCACACACACATACCATTCACACTCAAACACACACACATACACACTAACTCATATACACATTCACACACACACACACTCACACACCACTCACACTCAAACACACATACACACACTAACTCACACACACACTCACACACACTCACACACACTCACACTCAAACACACATACACACTAACTCACACACACACATACACACTCTCACACACACACACTCACTCATACATACCATTCACACTCACACACACACATACACACTAACTCATACACACACTCACACACACACACACTCACACACACTCAAACACACACTCACACACTCACACACACACTCACACTCAAACACACATACACACACATACACACTAACTCATACACACACACACACACACACACACACACACACACACACACCTCGCGATTTATATCTGGGGGATTTCCCAATCAATTCTCATTTGTTTTGTATGACTAGCAAGCTTCAACAGCCCTTCTTAGATAAATCAGTTTGTCTAGTGTGAAGATAGATGTCCAAAAAGTAAATGAGACTATAAACTGAGGAACAACATATAATCTGAATATCTTGACGAATATGAAAATATTCCCTGAAGGAATTCTTGATCCGGTGATTCTGAATTTCTAGCTCTCCTTGATTTTTGCATGTTTGAACTGAGGATTTTATTTCTAGTCAGTGAAGGAAAACCACTGCTCTAACTTCTGGGTCCCCAATTCCTTTCAACGCAGAATAAAATCCTTTCATAACAGAGTAAAATTATTTCAACACAATGAAAAAAAGTTGTGATTTTAGTACACACTCTTTCAGAAAGGTGCTGCAAATACTTATTGCGACAAGTCACACTATACAATTACTGTCTCTTTGACAGAGACCATTACTCAAGATGATCTGCCTTATAAAGCTGCTTTTTAACCTAGTATCATGAGTTATAAGGAAGGGACTGACATCAGCTTTGCTAGACTCTGAACTTGAAAGATTAGAAGAAAATAGGAGTATGTCTGAGTGACAGAATAACTACATGTCCCCTGCCGAAGAGAAAAACCACAAGGAAGTCAAAACCAGAAAAGAATCATCAAGGATCCACTCTGATTTAATCTGAGGTTGACCTGACAATCCCAAAGCAAGTTTTTTTGTTTGTTTGTTTGTTTTTACCAGCACTTAGTTGAGAGCCTTTGGGAGTGAGTTTCAATCAGAGTCATGGCTGGGCTCTTTCCACTGCTGTCCATGCAAACCTCTATGCACACTCTGGCATGGGAAGAAGATGGGTGAACAGAGGAGCACATTCTTTCCTTTCTCATAAATGGGTTTAGAATCTCCCTTTTAACTCCATCTGACCTTTGAGAAAGAGCCAGTATTGTCTTGAGGATGGAAAAAAAAAATGATCAAAGGAAATAAAGGCATTGGATGCTATGGGATAGGTTCATTAGCCGGGGGATTTGACAGGTTGCTAAATGGGAACTTGGGAAGAAGCGTTCCAACACTCTATAATTAATTACCAAAACAGGAACGGGTGGGGCTGGCACTGGGGCCAGAAAGTGCTGACTGAACAGAATTTGCATTCCACTGTGTTCTCTGCCTCTCCCAATTTACAGGAGAACGGGAAATCATGAACAATTGATACACTCCGTTAGCTGCTATCACAGAGAGTAACTTCCCATGTAGCCTTAGGGCTATCTTACACAGTTTAACACTGAAAATAAAAGGTAATGTTCTTGGCATAGAGCTAGGGGGATTAAATTTGGGAGGCTTGAAGCAGCCTTGAATTGTAGTCAATAAAAAAGGGACCAAATAGTAATTTTGTAATTTAACTGTGCTGGCTATGCCCAATGAGTCAGACACTTGTGAAATAAACCATGTAAATAGAAAAATGGCTTCACTCTTTCCATCAGCACACGTGGCCCTGGCTTTCTGGGAGGGAATGCTCCAACTCAACACTCCAGGAAAATAATGGGATGATTTAAAGGCCCCTGGAAAAAAATCTTTTTTTAAAAAAAAGTTTCTTTAAATTATTTTATTTACTTATTTTTAATGAAAGAGAGACACAGAGAGAAAGATGCATGGAACTACCAGAGCCCTGCTCAGCTCTGGTTTATGATGGTGCTGGGGATTGAACCTGGGACTTTGGAGAAGCCTCAGGCATGAAATTCTTTTGCATAACCATCATTCCATCTCCCCACCCCCTGAAAAAAAGTCTTTTACAAATGTTATTCACTGGAGCCTCTGAGTTTTCCTTTGGGATTTTTCTCTCCAAAGCACTGAAGATGGTGAGGACCATCAATATGAAGGAACAGGGACTAGACACAAGCAGAGGAAGGGCCAGAGTCCCAGTCAACAGGAGCTGGGAAGTCTATATATATATATAATTTATTTAAAAAAATTCATGTCAACAAGGGTTTGTATCCACACCATTCCCGCCACCAGAGCTCTGATTCTTCAGTCTCCCCACTGCAAGCCACCACAGTTCCCCTAAGCTTATAGACATGGGCAGACTATCATCTCCACAACTATCTGTCCACATTTACACATAGTTGCCCCATTTTTTTTTCTGATTCAATCCTCTCTTCCCCTCCAAGCCACTTATGACAACATAACTGCCTCCATATGTCCCTCTCCTTTCCTTTCTCTCTCTCTCTCTCTCTCTCTCTCTCTCTCTCTCTCTCTCTCTCTCCCTCTCTCTCTCATTGCTGGTGGAGCTAGAGTTCAGAGCCCTCGTATCTTAGCTTCATCCAATCACTTCTTGCCTACTGAGAGTATAGATCAAGGTCATTTTGGGGGAGCAGAAGGTGGGAGTTCTGGCTTCTGTAATTGCTTCTCTGCTGAGCATGGGCACTGAGAGATGGATCCATAGCCACTGGGAAGTCTTTCTAAAATCCCAGAATCCTTGACCAACTTTCCCCCAGCCCCCTGGCCCTCAAACACCACTCTAGAAAGATGTGAACCAGAAGTTTCACAATAATCACTTCACAGACAAAATGAGCAAGGCAGTCTGCCAGGAAAGACAGGCCACAGGCCACTCACTCACTCCCTCCCTCCCCAAGGTTTATGGAGATCCCATCAAATGTTGACTCACACCTCTTTAATAAGCCACATCTTCTATGTCTCCATCCTTCTTCCCCCCTCCTTTCTTGTCTTCCTCTCTTAGGGACATTTTGCAGTTGGAGTAGTGTTATCCAGGTTGACAGATTCACTTGTCTGCCCATGACTGCTTAAAATGCAGACTGTGATATACATCCGCTGATGCTGTTTTGAGGGCTGTTGTTGTTTGTTTTGTTTTGGCAGGTGCAACACTGTAAGCACTCCCAGGAGACAAGCGGAGGATATGAGCACTCTGCTTCCTAAGTGGGCTTTGTGCCATTCCAATCCCCTTGGAAAGTCAGGAATGCACATGTATTTCTTTCTTTTTTAATTCTTTAAATTTTTATTTATTAAAAGCGAGAAGGAGAAGAGGAGAGAGAAAGAACCAGACATCATTCTGATATATGTTGCTGCCAGGGATCAAACTCAGGACTTCATGCTTGAGAGTCCAGCACGTTACCCACTGCGCCACCACCCAGACCACTGCATGTATATTTCTGTCCTCTTCACCTGAAGTGCTCTGAAGCACGTACATCTTACCCACATACCATTTTGGAGGATCACCCATGACATTTATAACCAGGGTACAAGGGACTGGAGCTCAGATCCTGGCACAGCGGATTGGCAGGATCACAGCATTGCTTGCTTGCTTGCTTGCTTGCTTGTTTGCTTGACTGATTTTTGTCTCCAGGGTTATCTCTGAGATTCTATGGCGACACTACAAATCCACTGCTCCTGGTGGCTATTTTTCCTTTTTTATTCATTTATCTTTCTATTTTACTGAATAGAACAGAGAGAAATTTGAGAAAAGAGGGGAAGATAGGGAGAGAAAAGATAGATACTTGCAGACCTGCTTCACCACACATGAAGTGTCTCTGTTGCAGGTTGGGGTTGGGGATTGAACCCAGATCCTTGCACAGGTCCTTTCTCTTAGCACTTAACTGTGTGTGCTTAAGTGGGTGTGCTACTGCCTGGCCCCCAGGCTCAGGATTTGTTACCCAGATCTAACCTCATATCCTGGCCCCATACTTCATAATCACTAGAGTTACTTAAAATTCAGACATGGTTCTAAAATCATATCAACTGGGAATTAAGAAAAAAGAAAGAAAGGAAGGAAGGAAGAAAGAAAGAAAGGAAGGGGGGAAAAAATCCTCCTGCATCATCATACTCAACACTAAAACAGCCTCTGAGCTACGGGAGCAGGATTAGTTGATTCCAGGTCCTCATTTGGTGAGAAGAGAAGGAAAGGAAGGGAGTGAGGAAAGAAGGAAGGAGAGGAGGAGGATGGAGCTGGTGGATCACTCAGCATCCACTGCAGCCATAGAGCCTGGGAAGCAGAGGACTCCAAGCTAAGCAGAACCCTCGTTCTAGGTTCCATCACTGGCTCTCTCTCTCTCTCTCTCTCTTTCTCTCTCCAGATTTTAAACTTCTGATTCTTGTTTCTGTCTGTGTGATTGCAGCCGAGAACCCTGCAATTTGGCTTCGGCTTCACTAGCGCAGTCTCCCAGGCTGTAACAGTCACCTCTCTCCTCACATCTCCCTGGAGGCTTTCACCAGGTGACTGTCACATGCCAGGCTCAGTGTTGGGCATGCAAAGCTCTCTGGACTTTCAGCATGGCTGGGGACAGGGATTCTGCCTACGTGGCATTCTTCTCCTGTCTGGGGGACTCTCCTTCCTAGAAACCCCCCCCCACACACACACACACACACATAGTAATGCAACCCTGTTCTTAGGTAGTGGCGGCATTGTGACCAGCATGGTTTAGTCTAGATGCTGTCATCTTATTCGAATCTCAGTATCCAGTCTCCGCCTGTCCTGTGTGGTCCAGAACAGAGAGGAAGACCAGCTCTCCCTGGGAGCAGCAGATGTGACCTGAGACCCAGGATGTGCTGGGGGCCAAGTAAACTATGTCAGGAGAGCATGGCTCTCAAAAGGTCTGAGGTATCTTTGGATCTCACACATGGGTCTCAGAGAGGCTGCCATATTTACATAGGGCAGCCCTGACTTACGTAAACATCTTAAAAAACAAGGCTTTCCTACAAATGGTCTGTTTGTCTACCCCACACACTCTGACACAGAGGGAATTGGAGCTCCATCCCCCCTTAAATTCTCTTTCCAAAACATGGTGCTGATGGTAGATGTCCCTCTGGATCTTGCAAGGGTGAAAGTGGCAGGGGGTAACAGGAGTAAGATGAAACGTTGGCTTGGTTTAAACCCCAGGAGCCATTATGGAAACCAATAAATGCCTGGCCCTGACATTTGGAGCTGCTGTAGCAGTCTAGAGCACTGGAATCTTGTGAGAAAGAAACACGATCACATTTGGCTTCAAATAAATGAGGATTCTGGAAGGAACAAAGGCTGAACAGCCCCAGGTCTTTCCTCCTCTCTCCCTCTCGTTCTCTCTGGCCCGAAGACTAATAGCTCATTACGGAGATGACTGTCTGAAAAAATAAAAGTTACCTAGACATGCAGGCCACTGCCCAGAAAAAGCTAATTATTGGCATAAATCACAGGGCTCCTGGCCCTGCTTATATTAACCACTGGTGGGACTGACTGCTTCTCACCATCAGGGAAAGTCTGCCATGCTCGAAATGACCCCGTTGGGCAGGGCGCACGGTCCTGGTGGGCACAAGCCCACACATCCACCACCAGACCAAGTGCTTCCTGGTAACAACCCAGCCAGTGCCAGGAGGTGCCCAGTTTCATAAACCAGCTTCCCTGCAGGCAGGATAGCAGTGGCTGCTGGCCAGGGAAATTAATTGTATCAAATGGCTTCACATGGTGGCCAGATATTTACTGATATCCTCAGCGTCTCCCCTCCTTCACCTTCTATTTGTGAGCGAGTTCCCAAGCATGTGGGAGTTCATCTGGACCATTCATGATAGATTAGATAGATTGATAGACTGATGATATCCAGCTAGGAGATGAAATCTAGCTAGGAGATGAGGTCTAGCTAGATGATATATAGCTAGGAGAAAGAAGAGGAGGAGGAGGAGAAGGAGGAGGAGGAGGAGGAGGAGGAGGAGGAGGAGGAGGAGGAGGAGGAGGAGCGATGCTCTCTCCACTGCATAGGAGCTCCCAGGTGATGCCAAAGCCTGAACCTGGCTCTCAAGCATGGGGGCACACATGTCCCACCCATTGCACTATCTTTCCAGGCCACATTCTCAGACATTGCTCTGGTTCTCCACCAGGCTGGGATGGACCTATAGTACTACACTGTCACTGTCAGTCTGGAAGAATCATTCTCTCGCTCTTAAATATGTGTGTGTGTGTGTGTGTGTGTGTGTGTGTGTGTGTGTGTGTGTGTGTGTCTATTATTTGGTAGAAACAGAGACACCTGCAACTCTACTTCAACATTCATGAAGCTAACCTCCTGCATGTGGGGACCAGGGGCTTGAACCTGGGTCCTTGTGCACCGTAATGTGTGCACTTAACCAGGTGCACTGAGGCCTGGCCCCAACAGCTTCATCCTCCAGTAGGACTCCTTGGCAGTTGAGCTAGGAAGCCCAGTGGTTGGGGGGGGGGAGACATCAGCGACTGGCCCTCTCTGAACTAAAATGGAACTCACCATGTGTTCTGATTTCCCTGCAGTGGTGCCACCACAGGACCATCACCATTGCCACCACCTGTGTCATCACAGTGACAGATACTGTGAAAGCCATGGCCAGCGTTGACCTCACTTGCCCTGTGCCTGTCACTACAGTAAAGACTTTGGGTCCCTGATCACTGCTGCTCACAGAACGCCTAAGGGCTGAACTCTGTGCAAAATAGCAAACTGAGGTTCAGGGGAGTTAAGTCACTCCCAAGTTCAGGTTCAGTAACAGGAGGGGGGAGAAAGAGAGAGATAAGAACTGCTGGCTGGAACTGGAGGTGAGTCCCCTTCCTCCATCCAAAGAGAGAGAGAGAAGCAGCCCAGAATGCCATTGTATCAAATAACTTCCCGACATCCTCACTGGTCTCCAACATGTACTTATTCCATACCTCTAGGGCAGAGGGTAGAATTCTCTTAATTTTTTATTTTATTCATTTTCCTTTATTGGATGGATTAATAGTTTATAGTCAACAGTAAATAATAAAAAAAACAGTAGTTGTTCCATGTGTAACATTTCTCAGTTTTCCACATAACAATCTAACCCCTGCCTAGGGCCTCTCCACCATCTTGTACCAGGACCTGAACACCCCCCCCCCCCGAGTCCTTTACTTTGCTGCAATACACCAATATTTCATTTATTTTTCAATCCGATGTATTTATTTTGATAGAGGATGAGAGACAGAGAGATGGATAGACACCTGCAGCACTGCCTTGCCACTCATGGAAAGACCCCTGCAAGGGGAGACCAGGAGCCTGTGCACTGCCCAGGGTGCCTCCCACCCCCAGTGTTGTAGAACTGGTGAGTCAGAGGGCTCCAGGCACAGCAAGGCACAGTCTAAGTTTGTCTGGACAAAGGAATGGGCTAGGGGGATTTCCAGATTTCCACAGTTCTATCATTTTGAGACTGTCCCATGAATGGGATCACAGAGCATGTCACCTCCGGGCACAGCTTCTTCCACCCAGGGTAGCCGCTCCGTGTGACAGCCACCTGCTTCTCGGTCTTCGTCATCTTCCATGGTCTGGACGCACAGCTTATGCCTTGCAAGACGTCTGGGCTGCTTCTACTGAGCCTCCTTTTGCTCTTTTGCGCAAAGCCGGGGTGAGTGTTTGTGCAAACGCGCCTTCCTCTTGGGGCTAAGTGCCCCAGGGTGCAGCTGCCTGCTGGGCTGCATGGGAGCCCTGTGTCTCCTTTTATAAGAAGACGAGCACGCGTCCGGAACAGCTGCCCCACTGCTAATTCCCACTGGTGAGGTAACGCGATGCTGTCCAGCCCTTGGCGCTGTGCCTCTCAGACCCGCTGGCCAGAGGATGGGCTTCTGTCTGGGCAGGGTGGCTCTAGGAGCCCAAAACAGTGCTGAAGAGGGAGGCAGGAGTGAGCCCCGGGGAGGAGGGCTGGGCATTGCTCAAGTCCCCTGTGCTTCCAGATCAGAGGCCTTCAGTCGGGCTCTGCTGGCCCTTCAGCTACCTTTCCAGCCTCTTCTTAGCTGCTCCCTTCAGCTGGCCTCGGTCAAGCTCTCTCCTGCATCAGGTCTCCTCCCGAGGGAACTGTCACCGCACATCGCTCCCTGGGCTTGCTATGATCACCTCACCACAGCCTTCACAGGCTGCCTCTCTGCTGCACCGGTCTCCTCGTAAACATCACACCTTGGAGGAGTCCCAACTCTCCCCCAGCTGGCGGGCCATCACCCCACCTACTCCCTCTCTGTTTTCTTTGCTAGAGCATCCAACGTCACTCTTTATGTACTTGTTTATTATTGGACAGAGACAGAGAAACTGAAAGCGGGGGGGGGGGGCAGAGAGACACCTGCAGCCCTGCTTTACCACTCCTGAAGCTTTCCCCCTGCAGGTGGAGACCAGAGGCTTGAACGTGAGTCCTTGTGCACTGTGATGTGTGCGATTAACCAGGTGCGCCACTGCGCACTGTGATGTGTGCGATTAACCAGGCGCGCCACTGCACACTGTGATGTGTGCGATTAACCAGGCGCGCCACTGCGCACTGTGATGTGTGCGATTAAGCAGGTGCGCCACTGCTCACTGTGATGTGTGCGATTAACCAGGCGCACCACTGCTCACTGTGATGTGTGCGATTAAGCAGGTGCGCCACTGCTCACTGTGATGTGTGCGATTAACCAGGTGCGCCACTGCCTGGCCCCACTTCATTTTATTTTTATTTGATTTCTTTTGTCACCAGGGATATCACTGGAACTCAGTGCTGACACTGCCATCCACCTCTCCCAGTGGCATTTCTCTTTTTATTCCTTTCTATTTTTATCAGATAGAACAAAGAAAATTGAGAGAGGAGGGGGAGACCGAGACGGAGCAAGAAAGAGAGACACCTGCAGACCTGCCTCACCGATCATGAAGCTTCCTTCCTCCCTGCAGGTGGGGATCAGGGACTGGAACCCGGGTCCCTGTGTACTATAAAGCATGTGCTCAGCTTGGTTTACCACTGCCACCAGCCCTCCTCCCCCAGCTTTCCACTTTGTATGAACTATTTCTAAAGCACTAATCTGTAAGCTCAAGAACTAGTTCTAAGAGTTGAAGAGAAATCCTCAGAATGCAAGGCATCCCCTGGCATCTGACAAGACCTCACTGGGCTGCTGATGGATGTGTGATCAGCGAGGGGGTGCACCCCATGGACGGACAGAGGGCTGCGCCTGCAGTCCCAGGAACTCAGTGCTTAAGGACCTGCTTCTATCATGCTTGTTCGGGAGGTGAACATCTAGAGGGAAATGAATGGGCTCCTCTCTCTCTCTCTCTCTCTCTCTCTCTCTCTCTCACCTTCAGGGAAAGACAGACACCTGCAGACCTGCTTCACTACTTGTGAATCACCCTCCTGCAGGTGGGGAGCTGGGGGCTCAAACCAGATCCTGGTGTGGGTCCTTACACTTAGTTCTTTTTTGTTTTAATTTATTGATAAAAAGGAAACATTGACAAAACCACAGGATAAGAGGTGTACAACTCCACACAATTCCCACCACCAGAGCTCCGTCTTGCACTTAGGTCTATGTGCACTGAACCAGGTGTGTTGCTGCCCAATCTGAGGGTAGGTTTCTCTGTCCATTTGAGAAAAGTGTCACTTGTGCTTGATCACCTGTTAATAGCCACTAGTGTAAGAAAATTTCAAAGATAGTCTCGATGTATCTAAACCAACCTTCCAATTCTACCAAGGAAACAGAGTTGAATCATTGCAATAAAGACAGAGGGAAATAGGAGAGAAGACAGAAAGGAGAATAAGAAAAGGTGGGCGGAGGCAGCAGAGTGATGGAGGGACCAGCTTGGGGTGGGGGGATCAGGTCGGACTTCTTGGAGCAGAGGGCATTTGAACTGAGGTTTTACGAGATCATGGAATTTAGACATTGAGTCAGAGTGGCAGGGCACTTCAGCTCTCTCTAGAGCACGCTATTTCTCTCTTTTGTCAGACTCCATTCCTCTTTAAGATAATGGACAGATCTTTCAGATAATGAACAGGGTCTTTCAGGACTGAAAACTCAGGGTCAGGGAAGAGAATCTTTACATTCAAAACCTGGCAGTGTCAACACACATCTGCAACAGCTGGACATGTTTCTCCCCTCCACGCTGGGGGATTTCCCATTCCTCTGTTCCTTCTGGGGGGGGGCTGGCTCTACCTGAAAAATTTATCAGGTAAGAGGGACTGGAACCCCGAGCTGGTGAGGCAGCTGCTTCTCCCCCAACCCCATTTTCAGGCAGGGGGCAGGGGGTTAGCAACATTGGGGGGGTCAAGCAGGGTGTTCTAGGAGGGCAGAAAAGTCTGTCTGGGCCAAGATGGAGGGCAGCAGGGGGGGACACTCCCTGACCCATGTTTGCTAGCCTGTCCTCTGTGACTTTTGCTGGCATTCTGCTACTGTGTAGTACAGCTAAGCCTTGCACAGGGTGCTCTGTGCTGGGGAGTCTCTTTCTAATCAATCATATATCTTTTAAAAACCTTTTATTATCTTTATTTATTTATTGGATAGAGACAGACAGAAATCTAGAGGGAAGAGGTGATAGGGAGAGAGACAGAGATATTTATAACTCTGCTTCACTGCTGGTGAGGTTTTCCCCCTGCAGGTGGGATGGGGCCTCAAACCTGGGTCCTTGTCAACTAGGTGTGCCACTGCCTGGCTGCTTTCTATGATTTGTCTTGATGGCTTGTCCCTAGAGGTGCTGGAATAGCAGATCCTGTGCCTTGAGTCCAGAGGGGGCCAGTGACCTGGTGCCTCTGACCATAGGTGCTCAACAGAGTGAGGGTCTAATGCCTTCTGTGGGGTTAATACTGACATGTAAAGCTCCAGTTTTTACATAACTTCTTATTTGTAGCCACCATCCAGAAATGGGAGATTTTACATGGAAGATACAGAGGGTGGGTGAAATATCTCACTTGAATAGTGTGTTTCCCTGTCACGTGTGTGACCCAGCTTCGAGCCCAGTCCCTCTCACTGAAGGAAGCTTTGCTGCTTTGGTCTCTCCCTGCCTTCCCTCTATACATCTAAAAAAATACAGATGCAAGTGAGGTCTGGCCATGGGATACCCACTCCCCAACAAGGTCACAAGCAGCAGCAGCTGGGGGCAAGGGAAAGGATGTCCTTCCCTTTAGATGGTCAAACCTCACGCCTCCCTCCATGTGCTATTCCCTACATCCCAGTCCAAATCCACTGGAAATCTACTGTTAGCTGTTTATTTAGCCTGCAGAGTCTTGAGAGCAACTTGGTCCATCTACCCTTTCCTGAGGCTAATAATATTTATTTTTAAATTATATATTTACTTACTATTGAATCGATACAGAACAAATTTGAGAGGGGAGGAGGAGACAGAGAAGGAAAGAGACAGAGGTAGACACCTGCAGGCCTGCTTCATCACTCCTGAAGGTCTCCTCCTGCAGCTGGGGGTCAGGGGCTTGAACCTGGGTCCTTGTGCACTGGAATGTATGCACCTAACCAGGTGCGCCACTGCCTGGCCCCACCCCTTGGATTATTAGGTGACTGTATTTTGACGAATTATCATAGCAGCCCATGACTGTTTCCAAGCAAGGGTTATAGGAATAGGCGCTCCCTGTTAGAGTAAAGCTGTAGTACCCAGTCTGCTATCTAACAGTTTTGCCAGATGGTGAAGATGGAGTTCCCTCAGCCCTGCTGCCCTCCCCTCCCCTCATGCCCTTTGCTCTGCATTCAAAACTCCCCCACCAGCCACAAAGTGACCTGGGCGTCAGCTCTGTGATTTGCTCCACGAACAGAATCTGGGTCAAGTGTTCACTGTCCAGTTCATCCACCTGTGTCTGCCATGCAGACAGCCAATGGTCACATTCCTAAAGTCTGTTTCCCCCTGCCTGGATTCTGGAATGGCCTGGAATGAGCCCATGTCCTTGTTGACTGGACCCCCACCCTCCCCCCGACCCCTTGAGCACAGAGCCAGGTTGGAGGTGAGCCAAAGAATCACCCTGCAGAGCCCAGCCTAGGACAGCCACACACACCCCACCCCCATCTCCAGAGTGCTTAGAAGTGCGCTCTGCACCACCATGCTACAGTCCTGCTCTGACAGGCACGGCCTGGAGGTGAAAGAGCAAGACACGTGCAGACAGCCCTGCCACCAGACATGCATGGAGCGAGGAAGGACAGAGTGCCTCCAGGAAGAGAGGCCTTCTGCTTCCCAAGAGAGCGACCCACTGATCTATTTTGCAGGGCAGAGGCTCCAGAACTTCTCCAAGAGCTTACAGAGAAAAGGCAACCAACCACCTCGCCCCTGGGTGGGAGGACTGGATCTTGGGGCAGTGCCAGCCATCACCTTTTTTATTTCCTGGGGGTGATTTCAAGTCAGCCTTTTGTGATTTTATTCTGTGCTGTACTGGGTGTCCCATGGACCCGTAGGCCTGTTACAGCAACCGCTTAGGAATACATAGATAAGTCTCAGGAAAGTGGCCTTCTCCTGCCAAAGACAAATGACCTAATTTTGTTAGCGAATCATGTGATGAGGTCAGCCCGTTCTCTGTATCCTGAGCAAGCATTACCATTCATGAGATCTCATTGGTTATTTGACATCTGCGGCCGTTCAGCTGCTTCCCTGCTCCATGATTCATGGGGGCAAAGATCTCGGAGTGTTTCCGTATCACAGCTCCAGTACCATCAGGGCCACATGTGGGAATGGCTCCCCGGGCCCCTCCTGCTCCTGACCTTTGGCATGCTTTAGAACCCACTGGCTGTGGCTGATTTTTCTCTCTCTGATTATGACCCGACTCTTCTCTGGAACACAACGCAGTCTCCCGTGTCCCATGTCCACAGGCTTTAGGAAACAATACTTGCTGTGTGAGGCCACCCTTTGTTGGAAAGGGGAGGTGAGACAGGGAGGTGAGACAGAGAGGTACACACACCTCTGCTGGTGTCACAGAACTGGCAGTGGCCAGGACTGTCCAGCCCCTAGGGGGAGAAGCTGTGTCGGAGACAAGCACACATGCCCTTCTTTCTCTGTCTCCCAAAAAGTCTTACAGCATAGAAGAGACTGGGCCACGGCACAAGGGGGGTACCTGTGGGCTGCAGGACACTGGGTGGGCAGGCGATAGTTCAGCTGCTAGCGTGCACACCTTACCAAGCAGGAGGCTCTGGTTCAGTCTCCCGCAACACATGTCAGCACCATGGACAGCTCCACCAAGACTCTCCAATTCACTAACTCAACTGTCCTTGATGTGGAAAGGGTTAGCTTCAGGAAAGTTTCCGTGCATGAGTCATCAGTAGATCACTTCTAAATTAGAAAGACTTTTTTCTTCTTTCTGAAACAGGTGTTTTCTTAAACAAAGCTTCATCCGGAAGACTAACCATGGCTGCTGTGGGCCATGGCCTTCCTTGGTGAACTGGATTCTTCAAAAAAATATTGATAGAAGCTGCACAAGGGAAGTGAGGAGTGCCTCACCGGCTGCTTAAGCCTGAGAGAGGTATTCACTCTCACGCAGCATCACTCTGGTAAGAACTGCTTTAGGCTTTGTCCAGGCAGTGGCACGTCTGTGGCCTGTGTGTGTGCACACACTGCCATGAGCAAGGCCCCACGACCAAACACCAGGTCCTCACCTGCAGGGGGAAAGTGTGAAGAGTGACGAAGCAGGGGTCCAGGTGTCCTCCTATTCCTTGTATCCCCTCCTCACAATTTCTCTCTATCTTTATCCAAAAATAAATAAATAAAATAAACCATATTTACAGTCTTCAAGAAAGGAGAGGAAAGAAATATCTGAAAAAATAAAGAGAATTTTCTTAGACTTTGTTAGAGATAGAGAGAGAAAGAGAGAGAGAGAAAAAAAAGAGAGGGCCCAGATGGGAATTGGCAGCAAGGGCCAGTTAAGTAAATGACCACTTGTTGAGTGGGTCCTGTGGAGCCATGGCAGAAGGAGACATATTTGCACACACTGCTGTGGACAGAGGCCTGTGAGGACTCTCAGGCTGCAAATATAGGAGACGTGTTTTTAAAGAGAAAGAAAGAGAGAGGGTGCACGC